>NW_026113048.1:0-45031 GCF_024323335.1 Lathyrus oleraceus
AAAACTCACTCATTGGCATTTTTTCAAACTCAATCAAGAACTCTCAATGAACAAAACCCTGGCATTACTTTTCACCATCTTTTTCTGCATTTTTTAAACCTAGAGAACATAGCAGCCAGAACAAAAAAAAACCTCATTCTCATCTTCTTGCATTTTTGCTCGAAGGCCATTTCTGACCAAAGCTCCAAAGGCCCTCGAATGCTTTTGCTTCCCCCAAGTTCTGCTGACCATCATTTGTAGACTCTTTGAACCACCATTCATCATCTACACAGCCTTTCATTGCTCTGTTTTTCTCAAGAACCACAATGGCAAACAGGAGCTGAGCATTTTCAAGCATGGTTGAGCTAAAAGGCTTCAAGCATTCAACATTGCAAGCATAAAAAGGGCCATCTGTTTCAGCACAACAGCACCAAACATCACTGATTCACATATTTCTTCTTCAAATCCCAAGTAAAATCTCGAATCCCTTATTTCTTTAAATGATGATATGTGTCGTGTAACTCTCACCATGCTCATTCCATTACAACTTGAACATGCTAAATGATCAATCATGCTGTGAGAAAAGGGATTTTCTTTTATGCTTGAATGTGTTTTTTTTTCATCGATTGTGCTATAATGCTGTGGTTTTCATGAAACGATGATTGGAATATGTATGTATGCTGTTAGTTAAGCATGATGGTGTGAGCAATTTCTGTTTATGAGAATGTTGAAAAATTCGATCTGCTGGGAAGTGATGAATGCCCCCTGCGTTTTTGCTATCTTAATCTGTCCAGAAATCCACATTGATTCGTGTTCTGTTTGTTTTTTTGTGTGTTAGAATGCAACTTGAGTTTTAATGCCATGCTGTTTGGTTTTTTGCTGTTTTGATTTTCATTGATGATTTTGAGCATGAAGATAAGTTTACCATGGCTGCTAAAACCTAAGGTTTTCTAAAACCAGAAATTGAAGCTCATTGGCCACGTTACTGTTCTAATTGGCTGAGAGCCAATCAGAACATTTATTTGCCTTGCCAAAACGCTGCAGTTTAGTTAAGTGGGACGCCTATTTACACACTTATGCCACGCGTTGACCCTTAGTTGACTTGTCACCATGTTAATTGTTCATGCTTCATCCAATTTTATTCCTCAACTTGCCAAATTCATTTTTAATTCAGTTCAACTTCAACTCAAAAATTCTGATTTTTTTTTGCATCATGTCCATGAGAGTGTTATATTTGATTGTGATTTTTAATTAACTTTCCATTGGCTGGATTTTAATTGATAATTATTTCTTGACATGTATGCATAATTGATACCTCTTTCCATTTCTTTTGTGAAAAATGATGATCATCCTTTGGCCCTGAAAATTTTTGTGGTGAAACTAGACTCACTCATCTTCATTTTGGTATAAAAAGATTGTGCATTTATCATTTGTGGTTGCTAGTTGTGAAATTTTGAACTAAGGTGTGACAATTGTGTGTCACACCAATGATATGCAAATGTAATGATTTTTGTTCACATGTCTCCTGGCCTCCAAAACAACTTGAAATTTTGCATGAATGATCTATCACATGTCTAGTTTGTGTATGAATTTTATTGGAATTTACCCATGCTGTTTCCAATTTATTTGAGAATTTGCTTCCATACTTAGTCATTTGTTGACTTTATGTGATACATGTTGCCAAATCTTTTGTGAAATTCTCAAATCTTATTGTATGACCATGAAATTTCATATGTGATAACTAGACATCTCAAGCTTTGCATTGGTGTTAATCTCATTCATTTCTCTCTGTTTTCAATTTGATATGATTTTTTGAAGTTGACCCATGCTTGTTGACTTTCATTATGCTTACTTGAAATTATGTTGACTTCATGATTTTAATTGACTGCCTTCCTCTCATCCAAATGCAATGAAATTTGACATGCTTGCCATGCTAGATGTTAGGATTGAATGTGATTTATTTGATAATTTTTGAGATTGTTTGGGTTGACTTTTGAATGAAGTCTTGCTGTTGACCTTTTGTATGCCTCTTGCCATGCTTTGCATTCTTTGTTATGAAATGACAATGATGCATGATTTGAATGTGAATCCAATTGAGATTGCTTCTTAAATGTTTGAACATGAATTGGGTTGACTTTCTTTGCTGTTTGACTTTTTTCTTTCACCTTTGACCCTAGGCTAGTCCTAGTGGTCTTTTGAGCTTACAATTGAGCTATTGTTTCAGGTTAAGCACCAATGCCTCAAAGATCATTCAAATTTGATTGAGTTGGATTATATATCATGTGCTAACCCTTGTTTTGTAGGTGTGACTCATAAGTTTGAGCTTTGTGCCTTGGCACCTCTGTTATGGTTGACTGTTGTTTATCATTTCTTTTGGTTGAACTGTTGACTTGTTTACTAATAAGTTTGACTTTTTCAGGTACTTTAGTTGCTTAAGTTGCTATTTAGCATTTGCTTTGAGGTATAAACCTTTCTTCTTCATGTAGTCTGGAGACCCGGTCTGTTATTTGACCGGGCAAACTGTCTGAAGTCCTCCTTAAGAGGCAATGCCTGTGTGTGTTTAAAATTGTCCCAAGCAGGAAAAGTCCTTCAATAAGGCAATTGGTGGAAGGTAGGGATAAGCAATCTATTCCCCACTATTCAGTGTGTCCTCTCTTTGCTCCCATTACATGGTTGAAGCATTGAGATAAAAACCCAAGATCTAATCGAGTCAATAATGGGGAAAGAGTTCCATCTTTCTGAACTCCCCCACTTTCTATTATTTGATGCTCTCTCTGATCTGAGATAGAAGCAATGAGGCACACCCCTCATCTCCTATTCATCTGCTTCACCTTAGCCTCTCAATGGCAAGGTTAAGAGCGACCTTCACCTATTACAGTGGACTTTCAAAGTCAAACCCTCTTGTGTGAGCCCCCCATTGTTTGGCTATAGAGTGTGCTGTTTGCTATTCATTGATTGATTGATTGCTTCATATGCACTTGTTTGCCTGTATGCTATGCATTTATCATCATCAATTGCCATTAATGCATGATCATCTCATTTGCTTTTGTGATGCTATCATTGTTGTTTGCCCATTGAGGACAATTGTAAGTCCATCTCTTTTGGCCATTTGCTCCTATGATATGGAAGGATAGAGTGTAAGACCTCATTGGTCACTCATAGCTTTTGTTTTGTTTGTTTGATTGTGAGGAAGCAATTGTAAGTCCCTGCAAGTTGGCATTTGCTCTCCTGTGATCATGTTGCATTGTTTGATTGTATGTGAGGATACAACTGTAAGTCCCTGCAAGTTGGCATTTGTTTCCTAGGATCATACTGTGTATGTGAGAGTAAGCCCAGACAGATTGGCATCTAACATCCATGTTTTGCTTTTGTTTGTTTATGTGAGGATGCAATTGTAAGTCCCTGCAAGTTGGCATTTGCTTTCCTATGATCATATGTTGGATATTGGTATAAGTCCAGACAGATTGGCATCCGGTATCCAAGTTTCATTTTGTTTTAGGAGATTAGTATAAGTCCATTGAGTGGCCTCTGATATCCAGTTTTGTTTTAGGATCGCGGTATAAATCCATTGAGTGGTATCCGGTATCCGCTTTTTGCTTTTTTTTTGTGAGATTGGAGTAAGACCATTGAGTGGCATCCGGTATCACCTGTTTGTTTACATTATTATTACCTATTGCTTATTCCAAAGGACACACTTGAATCATCTCCCATATGATTTCAAGAAGTGAACCTTCTAAGAAGTTTTACAATCCATATCCATCCATTCATCCTCATTATGTCCTAAACCTTTTCACACTTCAATTTTCAAACTTGACATAGATATTGTGCAAACTTCTTCATGTTTTCCAAACTAAAAACCTGGACCCAAGTCCTTGACTTTTTCAAACTCCATTTTCATAATACTTCTTTCAAATCAATCTTAATCATACTTTGACTTCACTTTCATAATCACAATCAATTAACTTCACTCATTCACTTGTTTTGGCTTTGTCCATTGTTAATCTTTTCATGCATTAGCCATAGGTTTCAATTATCATTGCGGTTGATGTAAATCTTGCCTATCCTTAGTGAGTCGACAGTAAGACTTCCGTACTAAAAACAGGGTTAACCCCTCCAGTACGTCGAAGCTATCCTCGCATGGTGGATGTTGGTTTTGGTCGAGTTTTCTCCCATTGATAATGAAAAGCCTCAGTGCTATTGTTTAAAATTGAATCCACCAACCTTTTTGAAATCTTTTAGCCGAACTACGGCGTTTTGATCCTTACCTTTGATGGAAGGTACGTAGGCAGCGGGTTCATCCGTTCAAACCCAATAATAAAATTGTATATTCTTTTCTCATCATCCCAATCATGTTTGCACAATGCTTATGTCATAACAAATAACAATTTAGTACAACAAGTGTGAAAAGGGCTCCCTAGGAGTACCTAGGACGTAGTGGGTGCCTAACACCTTCCCATTGCGTAATTTACCCCTTACCCAGACTCTCTGATCTTTTTATTAGTTTTCTACGTGTAAAACTTCTTAGGCTTTTGTTCGCTTTTTAGCCAGTCCTTTGGATAAATAAAAGTGCGGTGGCGACTCGAAAATCATTGTATGCTTTGCTTATGGTTTAATCGATAAATCATATAGCGACGAATACACCGCTACAGAAAAGTGGCGACTCTGCTGGGGAATATCGATCCTTGGTGGTATTGCCTACTTTTCACCCTTGTTGTGCTATATTATTATCTGTTATTTGACATATTTTTGTACAATTTGGGATGACTGTATTGATTGTAATGTTTGAATTGCTTGATATACAATTGTTGTTTGCTTTGGTGATCTGTGAGATGAGTTCTATACCCGAACTCGAGTGCACTCTAGGATAGGAGAATGGCATAGTCTTGTTGACTGGTGTGGAGTATTCCTTAGCCAGTTGACTTGCGAGTCCATTCACTTGGTGGAGGTCATGTTGGATTAATAATGTCACACAAGTTATTTGTGGTTAGGCATTATTCTTTCAATCATGTTCCGCAGAAGCCAAGGACCGTAGTTTACCAAACCCATCTTGGCCTATTTTTAGGACCGTAGTGCGGAGGTCGTTCAGATGTCAGTTCTGATACGATTGTTACGCGATACTACACTCATGAGAGTTTCTCTTGAGAATATTCTTGGAATACGAGTATTCGTTCCTCCGATAATATTCGAAAGATGGAACGATGATTATGGGAACCTCTGATAGAACATGTCTGGCAGGTTTAAACCCTAGTACACTCCCTTTGGGTGGTTCTTAACCGAGACTCCATGCTCGTGACTCTCAACAAACCCGTGATTCGTGGTTGAGTCGTTCAAACATTGTTAATATCAATGGATCCCGGATCAGGTGTAAAACCTAAAATCCACCAAAGCGGCTGGTTGATATTAAGAATGTCTGAACCGGTTCATGTACCGTTAATATCAATGGAACTTGGGTGTCGATAAGGTGAAAACCTAAATCCACCAAAATGGATGATTGATATTAGGGATACATAGAGCTTTCCCACGACCTTTGTTTGGTGTGCTTTGCTTGATCCTTGAGTGTGTTTGTTGCATTCATGCATTCACGCATTCATCCGCATTCATGTCATCAAAAAAAGAAGATTTTCAAGGAACTTAAAAAGGGTTTATTTGCAAAATTTTCAGACATGGAAAGACCAAAGAGGCATACAAAGAAGTACAGCTTTAGACAGCCCGATGTAAAAGAGTTAAGGAATCTGACATCGTATGTATTAGATCCCTTGGGTTTCAAAGCTCGCTATGGGAAGCTTCTACCACTGCTCACCACTCAGGTTGACGAAGGGTTGATGAGTACTCTGGCTCAGTTCTACGATCCGTTGCATCACTGCTTCTTATTTCCGGACTTCCAGCTATTGCCAACCTTGGAGGAGTATTCTCATCTCATTGGGATTCCAATTCTGGATCAAGTGCCGTTCAGTGGCTTAGAGGATATTCCATCTGCTCGAGAGATTGCTAGCTTGTTGCATATAGATGAAGATCTGATTAGAGCTAACCTGACTACCAAAGGCGGAATTCAGGGTTTTCCTTCCGAGTTCCTCATTGCCCAAGCTACCTTTTATGGGAAGGCCATGAGTGAGGATGCCTTTGAGGCTCTATTTGTGTTACTCATCTATGGATTGGTGCTATTTCCCAACTTCGACAAGTTCGTGGACATGAACGCCATTAGGATCTTCTCGGTTCTTAATCCAGTTCCGACTTTGTTGGGTGATACATATGTCTCCTTGCACCTGAGGAATATGAAGAATGGAGGAGTCATTGTCTGCTGTTTACCCCTGCTGTACAAGTGGTTTATTTCGCACTTGCCGCAGACAGTTGCTTTCAAGGAGAACAAGGGATGTCTACGGTGGTCTCAGAGACTCATGTCTCTCACCAATGATGATATCACTTGGTATGATCGCGTGTACGATACCGTCCAGATCATCGACTATTGTGGTGAATTCCCTAATGTGCCCCTTCTTGGTACATGTGGTGGGATCAGCTACAATCCTATACTTGCACGTCGCCAGCTTGGGTTCCCCCTAAAGGATAAACCTAATAGCATTCTGTTAGAAGGTGTGTTCTTTCAGGAGGGTAAAGATCCCCAAGGCCTGAAAGCCAGATTTGTCCGTGCATGGCGCAGTGTTCACAAGAAGAGTAGGAATGAGTTGGGCCCAAAGAACTGCATTGCTTTGGAGCCATACACCTCTTGGGTCAGACAGAGGGCTGCTACCTACTTGATGCCGTATGATTATCCAAGACCTACACCGTTGGATGTGGCTGGGCCTTCAACCCTCCCTACCCAACGTGTAGAGGAGTTGAGAGAAGAAGACCTTTCGCGTGCTTGGATCCGTGAGAGGGAGGAATTGCTGCAGCAGCTCAAGGAGAAGGACGCTATGATTGAATTCCTCGAGCACCGAGTGATCGATGATCCGAACGACGCTTGGACTTCTCTGCTTCCTCAGTCTTCCAAATTCTGGAAGAGGAGGTATGATCGACTTGCAAAGGAGAAAGCTGACATGGAAGCGGCCTATGAGAGAGAGATCAAGAAGTTGTGCACTTCTCGTCTTCCAGCATCCCGAGCTTTTAGGGATCCATAGGATGTCATTTACCTTTTCTCTTTGTAATTTAAAATGCTGTACTTTTTGTCTTGATGTATTGAATGAAATATTTTCCATGAGGAATCAAAAATGCTTAAATTAATCAAAATATTGCAAAAAATACCCTAAGGGTTCCTTGAAAACAAAGCATTTGCACAAGCATTTCATGCATCATTCTTGCATAAACAGGTACCCTTTGTTTCTGGTCTTCTTGTCCTAACCTCTGTTCTTCATTTATTTTGAAGACAAGCTGATTCACCGGTATTATACACGAGTCAACTCTGCAAGAATCATGGAGCAGTTGGAACAAGAGAACAGAGAATTGAAGGAAGAGGTCGCCAGACTTGGCGCTTTGATGGAGCAACTCCTTGCCGCTCAGAATCAACCTGCTCCGACGCCTGCAACTCCTGCTCAGAGGACAGTCATTTCAGAGGTAGCTACTTCTACAGTGCCAGTCAGCACCCACGCGCCCAATGCCATGCCGCCCGGGTTTCCTTGGGGCATGCCCCCAGGTTTTATGCCAGATATTCCTGCGCCAACCTTCGCTCAAATGCCGGCGTCTAGCTCGGTCCCTATCGCCGCTCCTCCTGTCGTGCATACCATGCCAAGGGTAGACGACATCATCTATCACTCCGAGCCATCTGAGGGCGCAGACGTTCATGAAAAGATGGATGCCATGAACGATCAATTCCTTGAGCTGAGAAAGGAATTGAGGACTCTTCGAGGCAAAGACCTATTCGGCAAGTCTGCAGCCGAACTCTGCCTAGTTCCCGGTGTCAAGATACCGATCAAATTCAAGGTCCCGGACTTTGAAAAATACAAAGGGAACACCTGTCCGCTTGCTCACCTGGTCATGTACGCCAGGAAGATGTCAACACAGACTGATAATGATCAACTCCTGATTCATTATTTCCAAGACAGTCTATCTGGTGCCGCGCTCAGATGGTACATGAGCTTGGACAGCGCCAACATCAGATCTTTCAATGACCTTGGCGAAGCTTTCGTCAAGCAATATAAGTACAACGTCGATATGGCGCCTGACCGAGATCAACTCAGGTCCATGTCCCAGAAGGACAAGGAATCGTTCAAGGAGTACGCCCAGAGATGGCGAGAGCTGGCAGCTCAAATCACTCCACCGCTGGAAGAGAAGGAAATGACCAAGATCTTTCTGAAGACTCTTGGCTCATTTTATTATGAGCGGATGGTAGCAAGCGCTCCCTCTGATTTCACCGAGATGGTGAACATGGGGATGCGTCTCGAAGAAGGTGTCCGTGAAGGACGGTTGGCTAAGGATGATAGCTCTTCCTCTAAACGATATGGGGCGTTTAAGAGGAAAGAAGGTGAAGCACATGCCGTTCAATCTCAGCCCAAACACAGAAGACCCTCTGTTCAGAGGAATCCTGCACGACATGTCAGTCATCAGCACCAGGTGGCTCACGTAGCACCTGTTTTCAAGGACAATACTCCTCAACATCAACAGTATCAGCATCAGCAACAATATCAACAACCGCAGTACCAACAACAACAATCTCGTCCACAGCAACAGGCTTATCAGCCTCGTGGGAGTACGAGTAATCAGGCAAACATGGGTTACGAAAGGAAGAAGATCAGTTTTGATCCGATTCCTATGTCGTATGCGGAGTTATATCCCTCTCTAATAGAGCGGAAGTTGGTTTCTCCGAGAGATCCTCCGGCTATACCGGTCAACCCTCAGTGGTGGTATAAGCCTGACCTACACTGTGTCTATCATTCTGGTGCTCCGGGCCATGATATTGAGAATTGCTTCCAGCTGAAGACTAAGGTGCAAGACCTTATGAGAAGTGGAATCCTGAGTTTTGAGGACTCAAGCCCGAACGTCACCAAGAACCCATTGCCTGCGCATGGGAAATCTGTCAACATGATTCAAGAATGCCTTGGGAGGTACAAGGTCAAGTATGTCAGCCACATCAGGCAGTCGTTGGTTGATTTACATAAGATGCTGTGTCAGTACAGTTATTTGGAGCATAACCACGACAAGTGCCGCGTTTGTTCGGTTAATCGCTGGGTTGCGACCAAGTACGCAGAGAACTTCAGAAGTTGTTGAATGAAGGTACCATTGAGATTCTGCAGAATCGCAATGTTGATGAAGTCGAACCTGAAGTGAACGTCATTTCACCAGTGTTCAAGCTGCCCGAGCCAGTTGTTATCCGCTATAATAGCAACAAGCCGAAGGCTTCCCCTTCCTTGGTCATTAAACCAGCTGGCCCTGTGCCCTATTCATCTGACAAAGCTGTACCCTTCAGATACAATCCTGTTGCTGTCCAGGATGGGGTCGAAGTGCCTTTGCCTTCCACTTCCGTAACCAACATTGCTGATGTCAGTGGGTTGACCCGAAGTGGTCGTGTATTTTCTGCGCCTCCAAAGGCTACTGCTTCTGATACTGTTGAGCGCCCTGTGGGGACCGCTGTGAATGTTCAGAATCCGGCACTTGATGTTGCCCAACCTTCCTCCTCCGTACAAAAGACTCCTGTTTCTTCAGTTGGCCCAAGTGGCATTGTTGATGAAGAATCTGATGAGATGCTGAGGCTCATCAGAAAGAGTGAGTACAACATTGTAGACCAGCTTCTACACACGCCCTCCAAGATTTCTATTCTTTCTCTACTGCTGAATTCAGAACCCCATAGGGAATCTCTGCAGAAGGTCTTGGACCTGGCATATGTTGATCACGACGTCACCCTGGAACAATTTGATAGCATTGTTGCAAACATTACCGCTTGCAACACTTTGAGCTTTTGTGACGCTGATCTCCCTGAGGAGGGAAGAGACCACAACATGGCTTTGCACATCTCTATGAATTGCAAATCTGATGCAATGTCCAATGTGTTGGTGGACACTGGATCTTCTCTTAATGTATTGCCAAAATCCACACTCTCTCGACTGTCATATCAAGGTCCTCCTATGAGGCAGAGTGGGGTTGTTGTGAAGGCGTTTGATGGGTCGCGCAAGACCGTGATTGGGGAAGTTGATCTCCCTATCAAGATAGGACCAAGTGATTTCCAAGTCACTTTCCAAGTAATGGATATCCACCCATCTTACAGCTGTCTCTTAGGCAGACCATGGATTCACGAGGCTGGCGCCGTGACATCCACCCTACACCAGAAGCTGAAATTTGTGAAGAACAAGAAATTGGTTGTAGTAGGGGGAGAAAAGGCTCTCCTGGTTAGCCATCTGTCTTCTTTCTCGTACATTGACGCAGAGGATGAAGTTGGAACTCAGTTCCAAGCTTTATCTATTGATGAACCAATCGAGAAGAAGTCTCCTTCATTCACTTCCTACCGTGATGCTAAGCTGGCCATTGAATGTGGTGCAGTTGCTGGTTTGGGGAAGGTGATTGAACTTGAAGACAACAAATCCCGGGCTGGCATTGGCTATGGTTCTGGGGCATGCAATGAGCAAGGTCTGTTCAAGAGTGGAGGGTTCATTCACGCCAATCAACCTGAAGAAGAGGAAGCTGCTGCCATCATTGAAGAGGAAGCAGAGGACATGAACAATTTTGTTATTCCTGGTGGTGTCTGCCACAATTGGGTCGCTGTAGATGTTCCTACAGTCATCCATAGATCAGAGTAAATTGTTCATTTTGTTTAAAACCTTCTCCCATGCCAAAAGGAGAAGTGATGACATTGTTGGCAGCATTTAATACAATGATGTTTTCATTCAATTAATGCATTGTTTAACATTTGTTTTTCCTTTGTTTTCACTTTTTGCTTTTCTGCATGAAATCAGTGATCACAAAAAACCCTGAAAAACAAAAACAACATTTTTCATCTGCATAATGGTTTGCTTGTTTAAATGCTGAAGTTTTTTCCTTAACCAAAATCATTATGCAGATTGATCCTAAAACCCATTGAACATAATGATCCAACGCCATCTCCCAATTTTGAATTCCCTGTATTTGAGGCAGAAGAAGATGACGTTGAGGGGGTTCCTGATGAGATTACCCGTCTTCTTGAGCACGAAGAGAAGATCATTCAGCCACATCTCGAAGACTTGGAAACAGTCAACTTGGGGTCTGAGGATTGTGTTCGTCTGGTGAAGATCGGGGCACTTCTCGAAGGGTCTGTCAAGGAAGATTTGGTCAGTTTGCTACGAGAATATTCAGATATCTTTGCTTGGTCCTATGAAGACATGCCGGGTTTAGATACAGATATTGTGCAACATTTCCTGCCTTTGAAGCCTGAGTGCGTGCCTGTGAAGCAGAAGCTCAGAAGAACTCATCCAGATATGGCAGTAAAGATCAAAGAAGAAGTTCAGAAGCAAATTGATGCGGGGTTTCTGGTGACTTCTACATATCCTCAATGGGTGGCCAATATTGTGCCTGTTCCTAAGAAGGATGGAAAAGTCCGTATGTGCGTTGATTACAGAGATTTGAATAAAGCTAGCCCAAAGATGATTTTCCTCTACCACACATCGACATGTTGGTAGACAACACAGCCAAATTCAAAGTCTTTTCCTTTATGGACGGATTTTCCGGTTATAATCAAATTAAGATGGCACCAGAGGATATGGAGAAGACAACATTCATCACACCTTGGGGAACATTCTGTTATCGAGTGATGCCCTTCGGTTTGAAGAACGCCGGAGCCACGTATCAACGAGCTATGACTACCTTGTTTCATGACATGATGCACAAGGAGATCGAAGTCTATGTTGATGATATGATCGCTAAGTCCCGAACGGAAGTTGAGCATGTTGAGCATTTGTTGAAGCTTTTTCAGCGTTTGAGAAAGTTCAAACTTCGCCTGAATCCGAACAAATGTACATTTGGAGTCCGTTCCGGCAAGTTGTTGGGTTTTGTGGTAAGCGAAAGAGGTATTGAGGTTGATCCTGCAAAGGTCAAAGCAATACAAGAGATGCCTGCACCCAAAACTGAGAAGCAAGTCCGAGGTTTTCTTGGCCGCTTGAACTACATTTCCAGATTTATATCCCACATGACTGCCACATGTGCGCCGATATTCAAGCTCCTCCGGAAAGATCAGTCTCATGATTGGACCGAGGATTGCCAGAAAGCTTTCGACAGTATCAAAGATTATCTGTCTGAACCTCCGATTTTGTCTCCGCCTGTGGAAGGAAGACCTCTGATCATGTATTTAACAGTTCTTGAAGACTCGATGGGTTGTGTACTCGGTCAACAAGACGAATCAGGGAAGAAGGAGTTTGCTATATACTACCTCAGTAAGAAGTTTACTGATTGTGAGTCTCGATACTCTACACTTGAGAAGACGTGCTGTGCTTTAGCTTGGGCTGCTAAGCGTTTGCGCCAGTACATGATAAATCATACAACTTGGTTGATATCCAGAATGGACCCAATTAAGTATATCTTCGAGAAGCCTGCTTTAACTGGGAGGATTGCCCGTTGGCAGATGTTGTTGTCTGAGTATGATATTGAGTATCGAGCTCAGAAAGCTATCAAAGGTAGTATCTTGGCTGACCATCTAGCGCACCAGCCGATTGAAGATCATCAGTCTGTTCAGTATGACTTCCCTGACGAGGAAATTCTGTATTTGAAGATGAAAGATTGCGATGAGCCTACACTTGATGAAGGTCCAGAACCTGGTTCCAGATGGACGATGGTGTTTGATGGCGCTGTTAATCAATATGGAAATGGAATTGGGGCAGTGATTATCACTCCTCAAAGTTCACACATTCCGTTTACAGCAAGGCTAACTTTCAAATGCACGAACAACATGGCGGAGTATGAAGCCTGTATAATGGGACTTGAAGAATGCATTGATTTGAGAATCAAGTATCTTGATGTCTATGGTGATTCGGCCCTAGTTATCAATCAGATCAAGGGTGAATGGGAGACGAACCAGCCAAGTCTCATTCCGTACAGAGATTACGCAAGGAGAATTTCAACATTCTTTACAGAAGTTGAATTTTATCACATTCCTCGAGAGGACAATCGGATGGCGGATGCTCTTGCAACGCTTGCTTCCATGATAGTGGTCAGACGGTGGAATGATGTCCCCAATATTACTGTGATGCGCTTGGACAGACCAGCTCACATATTTGCAATCGAAGAAGTGAAAGATGACAAGCCTTGGTATTTTGATATCAAAAATTTCCTCCAGAACCAGGTCTACCCGCCTGGGGCATCTGTGAAAGATAGGAAAACTTTGAGAAGGTTGTCAGGCAGTTTCTACCTCAGTGGTGAAGTGCTGTATAAGAGGAATTTCGATATGGTTTTGCTCAGATGCGTGGATAGACACGAAGCAAACCTATTGATGACTGAGGTCCATGAGGGTTCATTTGGTACTCATTCCAATGGACATGCCATGGCTAAGAAAATGTTGAGAGCGGGCTATTATTGGCTGACAATGGAGTCTGACTGTTGCAAGTATGTGAAGAAATGTCACAAGTGTCAGATTTATGCGGATAAGATTCATATTCCTCCGACACTCCTGAATGTGATTTCATCACCATGGCCTTTCTCTATGTGGGGAATCGACATGATCGGCATGATTGAGCCGAAAGCATCCAACGGGCATCGGTTTATTCTCGTAGCGATTGATTACTTCACCAAATGGGTTGAAGCCGCTTCATACGCGAATGTAACCAGACAGGTGGTTGTGAAGTTTATCAAGAACCAGCTGATTTGCCGTTATGGTGTGCCAGAGAGGATCATTACTGATAATGGATCCAATCTGAACAATAAGATGATGGATGAGTTGTGCGCTGAATTCAAGATTGCACACCATAACTCCTCTCCTTACAGACCTAAGATGAATGGGGCTGTTGAAGCTGCTAACAAGAATATCAAGAGGATCATCCAGAAGATGACTGTCACGTACAAAGATTGGCATGAGATGCTGCCATTTGCTTTGCATGGATACCGTACGTCTGTACGCACTTCAACAGGGGCAACCCCTTTTTCTCTTGTTTATGGCATGGAAGCCGTTCTCCCAGTAGAGGTGGAGATCCCATCAATGCGAGTCTTGATGGAAGCCAAGTTGACTGATGCTGAATGGATTCAGAGTCGTTATGACCAGTTGAATTTGATCGAAGAGAAGCGATTAACTGCCATGTGTCATGGTCAGTTATATCAGCAGAGAATGAAGAAAGCATTCGATAAGAAGGTCAAGCCTCGTGTGTTCCGAGAAGGTGACCTCGTGCTCAAGAAAGTTTTGTCTTTCGCGCCCGATTCCAGGGGCAAGTGGACTCCAAACTACGAGGGTCCATATGTTGTTAAGAGAGCCTTTTCAGGCGGTGCTTTAATGCTTACAACAATGGATGGGGAGGATTTCACTCGTCCTGTGAATTCAGATGCAGTCAAGAGATACTTTGCCTAAAAAAAAAAAAAAAAAAAAAAAAAAAAAGTATATGCAAATGAAAAAACAGAATAGCTCGCTAAGTTGAAAACCCGAAAGGGCGGCTTAGGCAAAAATGAGCGTCTCGGTGGAGAACCCGCAAGGGTAATCCAGGCAAAAATTAGAGACATGAAAAAAGAGAGAATATTTGCATCCCGCTAGATTGAGTACCTCACCCTGGGGCAATCTAGGCAAAAATTAGGGATTTGGCAAATAACTGCATCCTGACAAGACTTTCTGGTTTATCGGTCGTCATTTCGTCAGAAGATTCTCGATTCGTCGTCAACCGAAGCTTCGGATACATCGAGATTCAAATTGGTAGAGAAAGGATCATTATGTTCAATGTAGCCCTCTTCCAATATATATCACTGATTTCAAATTTGTACAGATCTATGGAGTCTTGCCATTTGCAGGCTACCATTCCATCAAATCAATTTGAGCTTTTTATCCAATTATTTGCACTCCTATTTGTTTCAATTCAACAAATGTTTTGCATGTTTTAAATTGATAAAATATCATTGTTTTAAACAAATCAAAATTTTTCAAAAAAATTGTTTTAAACAAAGTGAACATTCACAAGATTGAAAGGATACTCAAGAATATCTCAGTGCTCTCCCGAGGGTGGCATGATTTCCAACAGGTAGGACATTGGTTCATATTCCTGGTTTGGTGGTATCTTCTTTCTTCAGATCTTTGTTGGGGTTGTTCCTCAAATAGAGTTGTTGTTGGGGTTGTTCCCCCAGTATAGTCGCAAGCAGAGTGTTGTTGAAGACTTCGTTTTCTCCAGCAGCAGTTTTCCCAGCATGGGTGTTTCCTTGTGAGTTTCGGCGGTTGATGGTTTGTCATCTTGGTGCCCCGTCACTTTCTCCAGTGGGTCGTATGCCCCAGACTTTATTTGTCTCCTCGGCAGTCATGAGTAGAGCTGTTATTGATATCCCCATCGGATTCGCGAGCAGAGTTGTTATCACTCTTCCCAGTGCAGTTGCCAGCGGAGTTGTCTGTTTCCTCAGCACGATCGTTTTCTTTTGAAGACTCGGTAAGTCAGCGGTTTGATACCCGGTACTTTACCTTTTCCCCGGCGAAGTCGTCTGCGGAATTGTTGCTATCTCTCCATCAGAGTTTGTTCTCTTCAGCAGAGTAGGATTTATTTTCCTATTCAGCGGTTGATTGGGTCGACATCCCAGTGTTTTCAACCATCTTTTTCCTCAGCATAGTCTGCAGAGTATTTGTTATGGCAATTTCGCCTGTTGAGTACTCCTTCGATCCCCGGTATGGTCGGATGATGGCTCTACCATCCAGAGAACGGATTAATTTCCTGACTGTTTGTGATCCTCAGTAGAGTGGCTTATATTGCAGAATCTACTTGTTGTGATCAATTTGCTATGCATATTCTTTCCCAAGTAGAGTGGTTCGTTGCAGAATCTACTTGTTTGATCTGTCCTCCCTCAGTGGGTTGTTCCCCAAGAGAGTAGCCGACAGTTTTCCCCAGTAGAGTTGCTTATGCAGTTAGATTCTATTTGGATGATATCACTCTCCCTCAGTGGGTTGTTCCCCAGCAGAGTTATGTGGATTTGCTTCTACAACAGTTCGTGCTTTGGCAATGCATCCTTTTGTTTCTCAGTTGACACTGAGATCCCCTGCAGATACTTTGGGACTTCTCTTGTTCCCCTACAGATTCGTCTTGGTGGCTGCTTTGCCCATTGTGACTTTCTGTACCCTGATTGGTTTGTTTCCTGATATCTCTGATCCTCTGCTTCTTCAGCAGTACCCGCAGATCTTTGCTTTACAGCATGAAGATCTCCGTAGATTGGCTCTCCAGCTGGTTGTTCCCCTGGAAGTATAATACCGGACGTTTTGATTCCTGAACCTGTTTGTGTTAGGATTGTCTGTTTTGTCAGCATTCATCAAACATAAATCACGCATATTCATGCATATTCATAAACATTCAGATATTCATGTTGCATTTCTTGCCATGTATCTTTTGCTTGTCGTGTTCTCCTGCACGGGCAATACAGATCTCTTTATAGATCTCCCCAAGCAGATGTCGGGTGTTTAAAATCTCTCCATATAGAGTCAGCCCCATAAGCAGAAAATGTCTGTTACCTTTCCTTCTGCAGTTCCCCACTGAGATATATCCTCGTGGATGACGGTTTCTTCTGTTTCCTCCCAACACATATATTGGGATGGATGTTCCTATTTGAGTTACATCCTCATTAGGACGTGTCTTGATTCAGTCTGTCTTTTCGGATTATTCCCGAATTGGCTATTTGTCAAATGTCTTGTGCTTCCCAGTGGGTTGTTCCCCAGCGGAGTAATTTTGGGCCGCTACCCTCATACCTGGTAGTTATAAGTCCTACTTTTCCTGGCTTTCTTAACAGAATTTGTGGTTATACACCTTTTATTCTCCAGCCAGAGTTTTGGTTTTCTACCTAACAGTCGGTAGTTGTAAATCCTATTTTCCTGCTCTCCAGCAGTTTGTGGTTTGTTATAAACCCTATTTTGGTTTCCCGTGCGGATTTGTGATTCGTTCTATCCCCACGTGGAGTTGTTGGTCTTCTATCCCGTATTCGGTAGATGTAAACCCTAATTTTGTGGTCATCTCCACCCTTTTTGGCCCTCTGCCTACGAACCAGCAGTCGTAAGTCCTATCTTTGCGGTTTTTCTACTTACAAACCGATAGTCATAAACCCTGTTTTCTCCACTTGCAGAGTTAACTTTGTTGTTCATCTCAACCGATGACAATTTCCCTTGTGGTTATCTTCATCTAGTTCTTGATGTTGATTTTTCCTTTGCTTGGATAAGTTGCTCAGATCAGCACTTATATCCCTCGCAAGTCTTTTGTGGATAATTGCCGTATGCTAGCAATTTTATCCCCAGTGGGTCCTTTCACCTTGTGTCAGTGATTGTGTTCCCTGGATCATTGGTTTTCACCAGTGAATCCTCAGCAGATCGCCTTTCATTTACCCTTTTGTCGGTAATGTCTGTTGCTCCTTTTGATTGGTCATCATTATATACCTATTCTGGTATCCTGATGCCTTTCTTTTCGGATTTCTATCCTATAAACAACCTACAACCCGGTTAAGGATAATCTTCCATGCGAGGTTATTATTCACGTTTTGACGGCTATGAATAATATGTCTCATGCGCTCTTTGGTCGGAATCCTTTGTTGATCTTCCCCAGTCGAGTAAGATTCGTTTTCCCGTTGTGGATTCGAATGTCCATCCTATAAACAAGTCTGCTGTTCTAGCTTTCTTCAGGGTGATGAGTGTTTTGGAACACAAACCAATTCACGTCTTCGGATTTTATCCTATAAACAACCTACGACCCGGTTCAGGATAATCTCCCTTTGTGAGTATTCTATCCACGTTCTGACGGTAATGGATATTATATCTCGTTCACTCTCGAGTCAATCTTTTGATTGTTTTCTCCACAGAGTCAGATTCGTTTTCCCGTTGTGGGATCGAATGTCCATCCTATAAACAAGTCTGCTGTTCTAGCTTTCTTCAGGGTGATGAGTGTTTTGGAACACAAACCAATTCACGATTTCGGACTTTATCCTACAAACAACCTACAACCCGGTTCAGGATAACTTTCCATGCGAGTACATTATCTACGTTTTGACGGCTATAGATAATATATCTCATGCACTCTCTTGTCGAACACTTTGTTTGTTTCCCCAACTGAGTAAGATTTGCATTCTTTACAGAATCAAAAATAGTCATCCTATAAACAAGTTTGCTTTCGCTCTCTTCAGGATGATGAGTGTTTTGGAACACACACCAATTCACGTCTTTGGTCGGTCACCTGTTACATACCTACAACCCGGTATCCTTGGTGTTCCTTCCTGATTTTTGTTACCCTCATACCGGTAACACTTCATTGTTCTTGTGCTTCCCTAGTGGAACTTCTTTTTGATTCTCCCCAAGAGTCAGCTTGTGTCTCTCCAATGGATTTATTTTCCTTTGGAATTCTTTTCCCCAGTGTGAGTCCTTCACTCCCCAGTGAGGCCTACAGTCTGTTTTCTGTTATCTTCTAATCAGAGTCGTGTCTTGTTCACGTTATGTCAGTGTTGTTTATCCCCAACTAAAGTCTTGTCAGAGTCTCTGTTCCTGGTGAGTGTATTACTCCGATAGGATCGTCTTTTCTTCTGTGTTAACCATATTCGCCACAGAATTTGTGTCTTTTGCATACATACATTTGCATCATGAGGTCTCTTAGGGACCAAAATTTGTCTCATTACTGTTATTTAAGCCCATTCTACCGCGTCGAGATGAAGATTTCTAAACTTCACTTCTCCGGCTAGCATGACCTTAAATAGGGGCATCTGTAAGACCCCAATTTTGGCCCTAAGATCCCTCATGGCCCATATCATCTCATATCATAGCCTCAAGGATCATTGCATGCCTTTGCTTCCCTCCTAGTGGATAGGTTGCCTTGTGTGTATGGTTCTTGATCACCAAGCATGTTTTGAATTTGTATATTATTGCTTTTCATACGTTTATCATCCAAAAAGTACAAAAATATTGTCAGTCTAACCTTGTTGCTTGCAGTTGAAGCAATTATCAGCAATTAGGTCAAAGACAGTCAACAGTCAGTCAAAGCAATGGATGATGGCCATTCTTGCAGAATTTGGGCACCATGACCAATAATCAAGAGTTCACACAACTTGGGACATCATTGGAAATCAAGGTCTCAAGGAATTAGGGTTTGGAATTCATCAGAAGTGGTTCAATCATGCAAAACCCTAGAAAAGTCAACAGAAAGTCAAACTTGGTCAACTGGCCATTTAATCAGTGATTTGATGGATGGAATTGATTTGAAGGAGTTCATTCATGTCTATACAAGTCTCATATATCATGTCCAACCTCATCATGGAAGAATTTGAAGTCAAACAGAAAATTTCCAGAAATGGAAACTGGACCTGTAATTGAAACCTGCCATAAATGGAAAGTCTTGATCCTCAAACTTACATCATGATACAAGCTTCAAATGAATTTTTGCCCAACATGAAAGTTGAAGATCTTGTTCTCCCATTTCCAAAAAGTCCAAGAACTCTCAATTCCCATGTGTGGTTGGCAAGTTATGATCGAATCGATTTCAGAAAATCTTGAACTTCAAAGGGCTATATCTCCCAAACCGTTTGGCCAATTTTGGTGGGGTTTTTTCCTACAAGTCACATTTGATCCCCCCTTTCCAAAAATATAAATTTCATGAGCCAAAACTTCACCAATCAAAATGGCATATTTTGACTTTTCTCATTTAAATGCAAGTTTGACCAATGTTTGACTTTTTGATATAAACATTTTTCTAGCATTTGGCCAATTGGAACAGCTCAGAAATATCATTTTAAGTGTGTTTGCAAGCTCAAATTATGCAGTACTTGCACCCATCATGAATCCATACTTGGTTGCTTGAATTGTAAGGAAAGTACAAATTCACCATGACTATCCATGCTATCCACCATACCACACTTTGTACTCCCAAACAGAAATCTAAACCATCATTTTCTGTCATTTTGAAGCCTCATTAGCAGCTCATAACCAACAGAAAGGAGGCCACACTAATTTGCTTGAAATTGGGCAAAAAGGACAAATGCAATACAACCATACCTCCATGCCATAACTTGTACTGTCCAACAGCAGACCTAGCAGCATGGTGCAGCATATTTTTCTGTCATTTTGGGATACACAAGGCTGCAGAATACCACAGAACTTCAGGCTGCAAAGGCTCCACCTTGGCACTGTTGGAAGGAGCTGTCAAATTTCCAAGGTTGCAAGATATTGCCTTGTACAAAAAGCAACTTCTAACAGTAGAGGACAGTCCATATTTTTTCTGTCATGTTAAACCTCCAAACCAGCAAGAAAACTACCTTCACTCACTCCCTCAAATTTTGATTTTGGCTGGGCATTCTTCCAAAAACCTGTCAAAAACTCAAGAAGAACAAAAACCTGCCTTGCTAAACTCACAAAATCCAAGAGCTGCATTCAGTTTGTTTTTGCGTTTTCTGTCCAAGCACAATGAACAAAACCTGAGCCATTCTCTGTCATACCTAAAAAAAAAAAACCTCAATATAGCAGACCAAACACTTACTCCCTCATTTTTTTCCCTCAAGCCTCACTTTGCCATCTCACCATTTCAAAACCTGTTTTCCACCACCATCCACAGCAGAAAAACCTTGAGCTAAAGACTACACCATGGCATAAAATCTATCGTCCAACAGCAGTAGACCAACCTTGCCTTGCAACCAACAAACACATGACCAACCATTTCTTGACTCATGCTAAAGACCTTGCTTTTGGCACACTTGCAAAGGCTGTCCAAGAAGCAACATCCAACAGCACAGGATTTTCTGTCCAAGCTCACAAGTAACCTGAGCCTGGCTTGGCAACATTTCCACCCTTTTCCTGTCATGAGCCAGCAACAGCCCCTGCATACAACTCATTCCCTCAAACTTGACCTGTGTGCATTTTTCTAAAAGAAACCAGTCCAAACTCCCATTGAACAAAACCAAGCCTTGCATTTTGTTTTTCCAACATCCTCCATCATTTTTCCTTGTCATGAAACCACACTGTCAAGAACAAGCAAAAGGGGGAATGCAGCAGAAAATCATTGATTAACCTTGCCCTCACTTTGCTATTTTTCTGTCAAAAACACAACAAACCAAGCCTGGCAGAAAAAAAGGAACCAGCAGACAGCAGCCACACCAGAAACTCTCTCATTTTCTCTCATTTCATTTTTTCACGATTTGAATTTTTTCTGCTCAAACACCAAAAACCCTTGAACAAACCTTCATTGTTTCTTCATCTAGCAATCCTTGGAAACAGTTTTCACCATCAAATCTCATCTGCACGGCCAGCTTTTGTTCTGTTTTTCAAAGCACCTCTCCCATGGCAGCTTGGAGTTAGAGGCGAATCAAGCGAATTTGAGCTCAAGTCCTTCTGGAATACATCATTTGGGACCATCATCTTCATCTGTTTCAGGCTATATCCTCAAAATAACCACTGCACATCAGTTTTCTTCAAAACCAAGTAAGTAATCAACCTCTACTATTTGCCTTGCTATGCTATGTGCTGAGAAGGTCTTTGAATGCTGTTTCTTTTAAACTATGCTTTGCTTAAAATGATTAAGAGATGTATGAGAAATCCGAATCTACTTTTTCATGTTCAAACTTGTTTCCTTCGATTTCTCTTTTGTGAGTTTGTTTTAATGTTTTGATTGCTGGATTTGTGCTGCCTGGTGTTTGTGGATGCTATTGCTATGATTAATTTATTGTTCTGAGCATGTTGAGATTTTCGAGTTCATGTGGATGATGATATTATGCTGTGTTTTGCTCTGCCCAGAATTTTCTCATGAATGTGCTTGTTTTGTTGTTGGTTGATGTTGCTTAAGGATGTTGTTTCATGGCCATGATTATTGATGATTCTGTTTATGTTTGGTTGTTCATGATTAATGGATGAACATGAAGATAATGCCCTGCTGTTTGAAACCCCCCATGAACATTGCCCAGAAAATCCACATGATTGGTGTTTGTTGTGTTGGTCGTGGCTGCTTGATTGTGTTATGTTACATGTTGCTGTTATTTGATGTTTTTTGATCGATTGCTTGAGTATGCTGAATGCCATGGCTGCATAAACCCTAAGGGTTTCTAAAACCAGAAAATTTGAGCTGGTTGGTCGTGCTACTGTTCCATTGGGTTTGGACCAATGAGAACATTTCGTTCCCTCCCCCCAAAAACGCACAGTTTTGTTAAGTGACTGCGGATATTACAACATTGCCACTGCGTTGACCATGTTTGACTCCATACCATGCTATGTGTTTCATACTTCATCCAATTATTCATCAAACTTCAACAATTCATTTTTCATTCATTATTCATCCAAAAATCATGAAATTTTTTGCATAATCTTCACATGGATGTCTAGTATTTGATTATGATTTTTAATTAATTTTTGGTTGGCTGAATTTTAAATGGTATGAGTTTTCTTGACATGTATGCCAAATTGATACCTCTTGCCATTTCTTTTGTGAAATAATGATGATGCATCCTTTGGTCCTGAAATTTTTTGTGGAGAAACTAGACTCACTCATCTTCATTTTGGTATAAAGATTGTGCATTTATCATTTATGGTTTGCTAGTTATGATTTTGTGAACTAGGGTGTGACAATTTGTGTCACACCAATGATGTGCATCTTCTTGATTTTTGTTCATATACTTCCTGGCCTCCAAATGATCTCAAATTTTGCATGAATGATCTATCACATGTCTAGTTTGTGTATGAATTTTCTTGGAATTAATCATGCTGTTTTCCATTTGATTGTGAATTTTCTTCCATGCTTAGTCATTTGTTGACTTTATGTGGTACATGTTGCCAAATCTTTTGTGAAATTCTCAAATCTTATTGTATGACCATGAAATTTCATATGTGATAACTAGACACCTTGAGCTTTGCATTGGTGTTAATCTCATTCATTTCTCATCTGTTTTCAATTTGATATGATTTTTTGAAGTTGACCCATGCTTGTTGACCTTCATTGTGCTTACTTGAAATTATGTTGACTTCATGATTTTAATTGACTGCCTTCCTCTCATCCAAATACAATGAAATTTGACATGCTTGCCATGCTAGGTGTTAGGATTGAATGTGATTTATTTGATAATTTTTGAGATTGTTTGGGTTGACTTTTGAATGAAGTCTTGCTGTTGACCTTTTTGTATGCCTCTCTTGCCATGCTTTGCATTCTTTTGTTCATGAAATGATAATAATGCATGATTTGAATGTGAATCCAATTGAGATAGCTTCTTAAATGTTTGAACATGAATTGGGTTGACCTTTCTTTGCTGTTTGACTTTTTTCTTTCACCCTTGACCCTAGGCTAGTCCTAGTGGTCTTTTGAGCTTACCATTGAGCTATTGTTTCAGGTTAAGCACCAATGCCTCAAAGATCATTCAAATTTGATTGAGTTGGATTATATATATTGTGCTAACCCTTGTTTTGTAGGTGTGACTCATATAAGTTTGGCTTTGTGCCTTGGCACCTCTGTTTATGGTTGACTGTTGTTTATCCATTTCTTTTGGTTTGAACTGTTGATTTGCTTACTAATAAGTTTGACTTTTTTAGGTACTTTAGTTGCTTAAGTTCTTTGAACTTGCTTGCTTTGCTATTTAGCATTTGCTTTGAGGTATAAACCTTTCTTCTTCATGTAGTCTGGAGTCCCGGTCTGTTATTTGACCGGGCAAACTGTCTGAAGTCCTCCTTAAGAGGCAATGCCTGTGTGTGTTTAAAATTGTCCCAAGCAGGAAAAGTCCTCATTTGAGGCAATTGGTGGAAGGTAGGGATAAGCAATCTATCCCCCACTATTCAGTGTGTCCTCTCTTTGCTCCCATTACATGGTTGAAGCATTGAGATAAAAACCCAAGATCTAATCGAGTCAATAATGGGGAAAGAGTTCCATCTTTCTGAACTCCCCCACTTTCTATTATTTGATGCTCTCTCAGACCTGAGATAGAAGCAATGAGGCACACCCCTCATCTCCTATTCATCTGCTTCACCTTAGCCTCTCAATGGCAAGGTTAAGAGCGACCTTCACCTATTACAGTGGACTTTCAAAGTCAAACCCTCTTGTGTGAGCCCCCCATTGTTTGGCTATAGAGTGTGCTGTTTGCTATTCATTGATTGATTGATTGCTTCATATGCACTTGTTTGCCTGTATGCTATGCATTTATCATCATCAATTGCCATTAATGCATGATCATCTCATTTGCTTTTGTGATGCTATCATTGTTGTTTGCCCATTGAGGACAATTGTAAGTCCATCTCTTTTGGCCATTTGCTCCTATGATATGGAAGGATAGAGTGTAAGACCTCATTGGTCACTCATAGCTTTTGTTTTGTTTGTTTGATTGTGAGGAAGCAATTGTAAGTCCCTGCAAGTTGGCATTTGCTCTCCTGTGATCATGTTGCATTGTTTGATTGTATGTGAGGATACAACTGTAAGTCCCTGCAAGTTGGCATTTGTTTCCTAGGATCATACTGTGTATGTGAGAGTAAGCCCAGACAGATTGGCATCTAACATCCATGTTTTGCTTTCGTTTGTTTATGTGAGGATGCAATTGTGAGTCCCTGCAAGTTGGCATTTGCTTTCCTATGATCATATGTTGGATATTGGTATAAGTCCAGACAGATTGGCATCCGGTATCCAAGTTTCATTTTGTTTTAGGAGATTAGTATAAGTCCATTGAGTGGCCTCTGATATCCAGTTTTGTTTTAGGATCGCGGTATAAATCCATTGAGTGGTATCCGGTGTCCGCTTTTTGCTTTTTGTTTGTGAGATTGGAGTAAGACCATTGAGTGGCATCCGGTATCACCTGTTTGTTTACATTATTATTACCTATTGCTTATTCCAAAGGACACACTTGAATCATCTCCCATATGATTTCAAGAAGTGAACCTTCTAAGAAGTTTTACAATCCATATCCATCCATTCATCCTCATTATGTCCTAAACCTTTTCACACTTCAATTTTCAAACTTGACATAGATATTGTGCAAACTTCTTCATGTTTTCCAAACTAAAAACCTGGACCCAAGTCCTTGACTTTTTCAAACTCCATTTTCATAATACTTCTTTCAAATCAATCTTAATCATACTTTGACTTCACTTTCATAATCACAATCAATTAACTTCACTCATTCACTTGTTTTGGCTTTGTCCATTGTTAATCTTTTCATGCATTAGCCATAGGTTTCAATTATCATTGCGGTTGATGTAAATCTTGCCTATCCTTAGTGAGTCGACAGTAAGACTTCCGTACTAAAAACAGGGTTAACCCCTCCAGTACGTCGAAGCTATCCTCGCATGGTGGATGTTGGTTTTGGTCGAGTTTTCTCCCATTGATAATGAAAAGCCTCAGTGCTATTGTTTAAAATTGAATCCATCAACCTTTTTGAAATCTTTTAGCCGAACTACGGCGTTTTGATCCTTACCTTTGATGGAAGGTACGTAGGCAGCGGGTTCATCCGTTCAAACCCAATAATAAAATTGTATATTCTTTTCTCACCATCCCAATCATGTTTGCACAATGCTTATGTCATAACAAATAACAATTTAGTACAACAAGTGTGAAAAGGGCTCCCTAGGAGTACCTAGGACGTAGTGGGTGCCTAACACCTTCCCATTGCGTAATTTACCCCTTACCCAGACTCTCTGATCCTTTTATTAGTTTTCTACGTGTAAAACTTCTTAGGCTTTTGTTCGCTTTTTAGCCAGTCCTTTGGATAAATAAAAGTGCGGTGGCGACTCGAAAATCATTGTATGCTTTGCTTATGGTTTAATCGATAAATCATATAGCGACGAATACACCGCTACACTCCCCCTGAGTTTGTGCATATCTGTCAACATTTGCATTTCTCCCCCTTTGTCAACATCAAAAAGAAGAAAAAACAATTTTATCAAGGCAACATGTTGTAGCAGGACACAGCAAAAATGATAAAGAAGCTAACAATCACAAAGAAGGAAGCTTAAAAAGTAAAGAATCACTCACAAAGAATGACAAATAAGGGCAATAACACCAGAAGTAAGCAGAAGGAAATAAGCATTTAACTAGTAGAAAGTGTTTTAAAAATTACATAAGCCAAGACATATAATGTGCAACTAATCTGAGAAAAACTCAAGCAACATGCAATGAAATGCAGTGAAATAAAATGATGATGGTTTAATGCGGATTATAGCCACCACAGGACTCCTCATCATCTCTATTAGGATCTCTGAAGCTTGGCGGAGGCGGAGGAGGAGGCATTGCATCTGGATTGTGGCCCATGAAGGTGTAGTGCCTGAACCGGTCCTGAACTTCAACACTTCTGAATCTGTCCATAATACCAGGATTGGCACGGCAGTCGTCCATAAAACCCGACATTTCATTGTAGAAGACTTGGTGCCACTTAACCAAGTCCGTGTGCCAAGAGTGTTGGTTATGGTACATCCGTGTATGATCGTCATGCCACTCACGATGTTCCTTATGCCACTCACTTTGTTGTACATGCCAAGACCGTGCCTCTTCATGACGTTCTTGGTTTGGCTAGCTCCATTTGTTGAAGCATTTGAGTTAGGTGCGCAGTAGGTGTTGAAGATGAAGCACCGCCGGAGAACGGAGGAACCGTTGGTTCAGGTACACAGTTGGTTGGAGACCACCTTTGTGGCACCCAATCACCCCAGCCAGCATTGTCATCAGCTGCAGGCACATCTGCTTCATTCACATCATGCATTTCTTCATCAGGTTGGTCTTCAACTACATGGATCCGTTCAGAAGGCACATCAAAATTATAGATCCTTGTTTTGGATTTCCTTTCAAAGAAATAGAAACATTGACGTTCCTTGTCCCACCGATATCCCATATGAGATAAAGTGGAAGAGTCAAACTCTTGAGCAGCAGATGGTGATATGAGAGGAACTAAAGGGATTGCAACATTCCAGAACTTAAGAATTTTCATAATTTGAGACGCATAACCAAAAGCAACATTCTTGGCGCTGTTACGCACGAAAAAGAGACGCTTCACAAAGTAATTTGCCCAATTCAAGGGAACCTTATTTTGAAGAATATACAAGAGATGAATGCTTGCCCTGTCTAACCTAGAATGTCCACTGTTTGCTGGACACAGAATGTGTGAGATAATCCAATGAAGTATACGAGGAATTTTCTTAATCATACCAGACGTAACCTGTTCATCCTCACCCAGTGGTCTGTCCAATTTCAAGATAGATGGAGTAAACTCCTTCAGGTTAAAGTCAGTATTAAACCTCAAGTCATGCCATGTCTTGAAATTATGCGACGGAAGCGGAATTTGAAATACTGTTTCCCAATCACTAGCCTCAAAGGTATAGGTTCTGACACCAATAGAACACTTAAACATATATCCTTTACTAGATTGTAAGCCAACATAAAATGCACGGATAAAATCCTCATGGTAATCATCCTTTGTAGTAAAAAATGAACCAAGTTTTTGTGCATTAAGGAGTTCAACCACATCATTGAGATGCAGATGAAAAACATCATGTTTATCGAAGACATGGGGTTTCATAACTAACCTTGTCTTGAAAGAATCCTCAAACTCAGTAGCAATTGCAGGATGTAGCAAATCTAAGGCATTTGGAGGAATTTCTGGTAACTGCTGAGAAGTGCCAACCGGTTCCTTTCCTTTTCCTTTTCCCTTTGCTCTAGCCGGAATGATTCTTGGAGGCATGGTGATGAAGAGAATGAAGAACAGTGAGATGAATTTAGGGTTTTGGAGAGAATGATGATGAAGGAGATTAGGGTTAGCCGCAGGTTTTGAGAGGTAGGGGAACTGCTGATACTAAGGTTGTGAAAAGATGTGATAAGAATTGTTGATGTGTCGATCCATGAGTGAAATAAAATGCATTTAATCCAAAAACAATCAGTATGTGTTGATATATATGCTAATGGATCGATCCATGTCACGAGGTTTTTATTTTTAAAAGGTTTATGTATCGATACAAACGACGAATGGATCGATACATACTGAACCAATTTTGACAAATGTGAAATGAAGAAGACATGAGTCGATACATACATCTTTGAATCGATACATACTGATGTCAAACCAAATTTTAATTAATTTTTATGCAGTATGGTTATGCATTATGAAGTATGTCATGACAATGATGCCCAAGTATAATTCACAAATCAGATATTAATGTTCAAACAATATATGCAAAGAAATTCACATAAACGAAAATAAGGAATTTTGTTCTAACATACACAATCACATAGTTCTAAAAGAGATATAGAAAGGAGTGATATTACCTCTGTTGATGTAACCTTGTGAGGTATAAATGAAATCTAAAACAAATCTCATCAACCAAGGTGAGGCATAATATAAATAAGAACAAATATGCTTAAGACAACAATAGAGAGAGATCTAAGATCCCTAATTCACGACGAATGTTGAAGAACGGTTCCGTTGCCAAAGGTTTAGTGAAAATGTCAGCAAGCTGGTTTTTAGAATCAACATGCTCAAATACAACGTCTTCTTTTTCAACAAGATCGCGAAGAAAGTGATGTCTAATTTCTATGTGTTTAGTGCATGAGTGTAAAACAGGATTTTTAGTAAGGTTTATGGCACTAGTGTTGTCACATTTTATTGGAATACGTTTGAGTTGAATGTTAAAGTCTTGTAGTTGTTGCTTTAGCCACAAAATCTGAGCGCAACAACTACCGGCTGCAACGTACTTAGCCTCTGCAGTTGACAAAGCCACAGATACCTGCTTTTTACTATGCCAACTTACCAAGGAGTTTGAAAACAAGTGACATGTACCACTCGTGCTTTTCCTATCTGATTTGCAGCCAGCAAAATCAGAATCGGAGTAACCTACTAAGCTACAATCACTTCCTTTGGAATACCAAAGCCCATATTTAGATGTTCCATGAAGATATCTAAATACACGCTTAACAGCTTTCAGGTGTGATTCCTTAGGATTTGATTGATATCGTGCACACATACAAACACTAAACATGATGTCAGGTCTAGAAGCAGAAAGATACAGAAGAGACCCAATCATACCTCTAATTTTTTTGACATCTACACTCTTGCCATGCTCATCTTTATCTAGATTTCCGTTGGTAGGCATAGGGGTGTCAATTGATTTTGAGTCGTTCATTCCAAAGCGCTTGAGTAGTTCTCTGCAGTACTTTGTTTGACATACTGCTGTACCCTCATCAAGTTGCTTTATCTGAAGACCTAGGAAGTAATTCAGCTCCCCCATAAGACTCATCTCAAATTCACCCTGCATAACCTTAGAAAATTCTTCGACCAAGTGTATGTTAGTTGACTCAAAAATTATATCGTCTACATAAACTTGAACTAAAAGAATGTGCTTTCCCTTGTGTTTAATAAAGAGAGTATTATCCACTTTACCTCTTGAATATCCATGATCAATTAGAAATTTGCTAAGCCTTTCATACCAAACCCGAGGGGCTTGTTTAAGACCATACAAAGCTCGTTTTATTTTGTAAACATAATCTGGATTTTCGGCATTCTCAAAACCAGGAGGTTGTGAGACATATACCTCTTCATTTATGACACCATTTAGAAACACACTCTTTACGTCCATTTGGTAAAGCTTAAAATCATTAGAACACGCATAGGCAAGCAAGAGACGTATAGCTTCAAGGCGGGCAACTGGAGCATAAGTTTCCTCATAGTCTATGCCCTCCTCTTGGTTATACCTTTGTGCTACTAAACGTGCCTTGTTCCTAGTTATCACTCCATTTTCATCAAGCTTATTTCTAAAGACCCATTTAGTACCTATGATATGATGATCTCGCGGACGAGGGACAAGTTCCCAAACGTCATTTCTTTTAAATTGATTAACCTCTTCTTGCATGGCCATTAGCCAACATTCATCAATCAAGGCCTCTTTGGCATTTTTAGGTTCTACTTGTGAAACAAAAGCGAAGTGAGAACAAAAATTACTTATCTTAGAACGAGTCATTACTCCCTTTGAAATATCTCCCAAGATATTGTCAATAGGATGGTCTTTTGAAGATTTCCAAGCTGGTGGAAGGTCATTCACTTCAGCTGTCCTTTCTTCCTCATCTTCTTCATGACTAGTATCTTCCTCCTTCTCATGGGCAACTGTTCTGGACTGATCAGTTTCCGTAACAGCTTCCTTGAGTATGTCTTCTGTAGATACACCTGTGTCATCAAAAGAAATACCTTTTCCGACACTTTTCGGATAAGACTCATCAAAAGAAACATGGACAGATTCTTCGACAGTAAGTAAACGCTTATTATATACTCTATATGCTTTACTTGATTGTGAGTATCCAAGAAATATACCTTCATCCGCTTTTGCATCAAACTTCCCAATATTTTCCTTACCATTATTCAAAACAAAACACTTACAACCGAATACGTGAAGATGTGACAAGTTTGGCTTTCTTTCTTTTAAAAGCTCATAAGGAGTTTTATTTAAAATAGGACGAATTAAGATCCTGTTTAAAACATAACAAACTGTGCTAACTGCATCAGCCCAAAAATATTTTGGTAATCCACCCTCATTTAGCATTGTTCTTGCCAACTCCTCTAAAACACGATTTTTACGCTCCACAACGCCATTTTGTTGTGGAGTTCGAGGAGCTGAAAAGTTATGCTCAATACCATACTTGTCACAGTACTTATCAAAGTGATAGTTTTGAAATTCCCCACCATGATCGCTACGAATTGTAACTATTTTGGAATTCATTTTGTTTTGGGACAGATTTGCAAAATTCTTAAAAGCAGAAAAAGTTTCATCTTTGCTATGAAGGAATATAGTCCAAGTAAATCTAGAATAGTCATCAACGATTACAAAACCATAATAATTTCCACCTAAGCTCTTTGTCCTAGAAGGTCCAAAGAGATCCATATGGAGAAGCTCAAGGGGTCGTGAAGTTGAAATTACATTTTTAGATTTAAAAGAGACCCTCGTTTGTTTTCCCATTTGGCACGCGTCACATAAATGGTCTTTTGAAAATTTTATTTTTGGAAGACCGACTACAAGATCCTTAGATACAACCTTATTAAGCAAATCGAAATTAACATGCGTTAAACGTCTATGCCAAAGCCAAGAATCATCATTCAAGGTAACTAGACATTTAGTACTTGTTAAAGATACATCAAAAAGGTCAAGCATATAGATATTGTTTACTCTTACAACCTTAAACACAACGTTCTGTTCAGCATGTTCAATTATGCAGCAAGTTTTTGTGAAAGAAACTTTATAACCCTTGTCACACAATTGACTTATGCTTAACAAATTGTGTTTAAGCCCCTCTACTAAATGGACATCAGAAATAGTAGTGGTAGAGGGATTACCTACACTACCTTTGCCAAGTATAGCTCCTTTGTTATTGTCTCCATAAGTAACATATCCCTTCTTCTTTGCTTTGAAGTCTATAAAAAGCGATATGTCACCGGTCATGTGCCTTGAGCAACCGCTGTCAAGAAACCATCTCCTATCTACGGAAGCAAGGCACTCATCCTACAATATCAAAAGAGAGAAGTTGGTACCCAATTTTCATTGGGTCCAAGTGGGTAAGTGCTAACATGGTTGCCTTTTGGCTTCCATTGATAAATACCTTTAGGAACAAGAAATCTCCTAAACTTGCATTTCTCAATGGTATGGCCAGCATGACAACAATAATGACATAAACCATGATGATGCGTTTGTTTATTCTTTTTCATTAAATCCTTTGGAATAAAAGAGTATTTTGCATATGGTGGATTTAATGACTTCTTAAACAACCTAGAGTCAACGGCATAAGTAACCTTAGGTTGTAAAGCTTTTTCCAATTTGACCTTGAGAGTGTTTACCTCTTTTTGCCAAATATGACAAGCTTCATAATACCTAACTTTACTACATCCATCAATGTCAATATCTTTTGAATTTTCTACAATACTAGCTTTTAACCATTCTAAATCTTTTTCAGCTTTGTATACTTTACCTTCCAGAAATGAAAAAATTTGTTTATTGGAAGATAATCTTTTAAAAGCATCTACAGCTTCGTTATGCAGTTTTTCAAAAGCTATTTTCAGTTCAGAAAAAGTCATAGAAGAGAAATTATTATAGTAGGCTTGTTTTACCTTTTTATCATTGACTTTCTTCTTGTGGTAGGACAGATTTTTGGTGTGAGCCATAAGGCATAGATTTGCGGTTTCATCACTATCACTTGAACTTTGTGTGCTTGATGAATCACTATCACTTTCCCATGCAATGTAAGCTCTTCTTTGTTTGTTGTACCCTTTTGGTGGAGCTTTTCCTTGATCCTTATACTTCATAGGACAATCTGTTTTATAATGTCCAGATTTACCACAATTAAAACAAGATCCTCTTCCTCTACTCTTCTTATTCTCTTCCTGTTTTGAATCTGTAGACTGTCTTCGAAACTTCATGAGGTTTTTGTCGGAATGCTTGAGTCCGTTCTTTCGAATGAATCTATTATATATCCTTACAAAAAGTCCCATTTCCTCATCATCCGAATCTTTGTCACTACTAGAATCATTGTCACTTTGCTCTTTTCGTGAGGACTTAGAGCTAGAGGCCACAAGAGCTATTGGCTTCTTCTCTCCCTCTTTGTCTCTCTTCTTCTCCTATTCCTTCTTACTTTTGTTCTCAAACTTTTCAAGACTTTCTAATGCTTGCTGATGTTCTTCCAGCTTTCCAAACAATGTTGTAATCGTAAGTGTCGTTAGATCGTTGGCTTCCTTAATAGCTGTTACTTTAGGTTGCCATTCCCTGCTAAGACATCTTAGAATTTTATTAGTAGCTATTTCATTGGAAACAGGTTTTCCAAGTGCATTTAACCGATTAGTGAGATGAGTAAATCTCTTTTGCATGTCGGAGATAGATTCTCCTTGTTTCATGCGAAAGAGCTCAAACTCTTGATTGAGTGTGTTAATGTGGGACTGTTTTACTTCAGTAGTACCCTCATGGGCAACTTCTAAAGCATCCCACATTTCTTTAGCTGTCGTGCAATGGGATACCCGATAATACTCATCAACACCAAGTGCTGAAATTAGCATATTTCGAGCTCTCCAATCACTTGACCACTTTTTCTCATCTTTCTCATTCCAATCAGCTTCTGGTTTAGGAACTATGGCGCCAGCCGCATTTGTCATAGTAATTTGAAAAGGACCATTTTCAATGGCAGCCAATACTAGCCTATCAACAGAATTTATATGAACTCGCATGCAGTCTTTCCAGTAGCCGTAATTTTCACTGTTGAAAATTGGCGCTCTATTATACGCCCCCTTTGGTTCAGAATCCATATCGTTACAGGCAGCCACAGAACACCAGCGGACCGGTGCTCTGATACCACTTGTTAGACAGTGTGGCTAGTGATCGAGAGGGGGGGTGAATAGATCACCTCTTTGAAATAAACGGATTTAAAAATCTTATTAGAGTTATTGCTGGATTTGAATAGGAACGATAGAGAATATTAACACCAGAATCTTATCAAATCAAATGCACTTATCACTAAATTCTGATTCCAATGAATAAAACTCAGCTGACAGTTTTGTCAAGCATTTGGTGTGTATGTGATCAATGATGAACAATGGTGGAGTTTAGATAAAGGAGTTTTCTTGCCACTATTGTATCACAAAATGTACCGCCACAACACACCAACTGAAATCAAAAAACTGTTGAAAACGTAAAGAGAGATAAGGAAAGAATACGATACGTATAGATTTGGTAAGGAAGTTCCCCACTGTCGTCCTCGCGTGTGGGTACGTCTCTGATACGCTGTCGCGCGCAGATCAAAACGAGTAATTTTGTAAAAACGTAATACAACGATAATTAAACTCGGATATCGTCTCAAGGATTCTTGTTTGTAATAATTAAACGTAATCGAATGGGGGGGGGTTGATTTGGTGTTCAATTACAAAAATGCAGAAAATAAGTGATTATGAAAAGTGATTATTTGAATAAGCTGAAACGAATCAACCCACTATATCATCTTCCGACTTATCACTGATCCCTATAAAATTCCAATTCCCTAAACGAGTCTGATCCTATTCGATTACAAAAGCTACTGGCAAGCGCAATAACAATTATACGAAGTATGCCCCTGAATTCCGAGTAAAGCAAACAGATTAAAACTATTGTGAATTAAGCAAACACAATATGATCGAACGCGATAATGCAAAAGCTACACTAATCACGAAATTGATTCAAAAGCAGACAACAATCAAATTAAAGAATTCTATCATGTAAAAACAATTAAATTAAGCAAGTAATTATGATTATAGATATAATTCAAAGGAACATATTAATGGAAAATTATAAAAGAACCTCAAAGTGGCATCCGATTACAGTGAATTGATTCTTGGGAAATTAGTTCTCCATAGTCATTCTTTGCAAGCTCTCAAATTCGTACATGAATAGTGATTTTCCCGTTCAATTCCTAATGGTGTACGGCTGCTAGACCTAGGGGAAAACAAAGACCCGTTTTACAACTCAATTGGGTCGACCCAGCCCACTACAAATGACCCAACAAAAATACAAATAAAATTCTGCAACTTCAACAGACTTTCTGGCCCTGCTACAGTCCGATTCAGCTCTCGACTTCTGAACAAAAGTTGTAGATCTTTTCCTTATCTTTCCAACGCATACTCACAAGCCTCAATCTGATACTCGTAGCTCAAGATATGATTTTTCTCGTGAAAGCTGCTAATGCTGAAAATATAATGCGAAAAACAAATAAGTGCAAAAATAAAATAAATTGTAAAAACACATTAAAACATAAAAATAAGTAAAGCATAAAAGGGATGATTGTTTTATATATTGTAATTGCCAAAGTGATGGCTATTTATAATATAGAGGTGAAACTGAAACTCCAAATATTAAGGGAGTTCTTCCTTGAGACTAGGGATGGATAATCCACAGTCAATTCCTATTAGATAGGTAACTAACTACTACTATTAAGCAATAAATAAATACAATATTAGTTATAGCTATCTATTATGCCCCCACAAAATTGGGTCACAGTCAACGACTCCAATTTTGTCTCTAAGATGTGTGAACCGACTACGATGTAACGGTTTTGTGAGAATATCTGCAAGTTGGTCCTTTGTAGAGATGTGAGAGACTGTAAGTTTTCCATTTTGAACTTGTTGCCGCACAAAATGATAGTCAAGTGCGATGTGCTTCATTCTTGAATGAAAAACTGGATTAGAACATAGGTAAGTTGTACCAATATTATCACAGAAAATGGTAGGTATTTGAGATTGTATGCCAAGTTCACCCAAAAGATTTGAGAGCCACATAATTTCTGCTGTAGAATTGGCAGCAGACCTGTATTCTGCTTCTGTTGAGGATCTCGCGACTGTTCGTTGTCGTTTTGATAACCAAGAAACAGGATTACCACCGAGATAAATTATGTAGGCTGAAGTTGATGTTTTGTCATCATGATTACCACCCCAATCCGCATCGGTATATGCTTGTAATTTCATATGAATTGGCTTCGTAAGTTTCAAGCCATGGTTGATAGTGAACTTGAGATACCGTAATACTCTTTTAAGTTGCTGAACATGCAATTCAGTTGTTGATGCATGAATTGTGACAGTTTATTTACGGCAAACGATAGATCTAGCCTGGTTAGTGTGATGTATTGAAGAGCTCCAATGATGCTACAAAACATTTTTGAGTCAGCAGGAGCTGATTCATCCTCTAACTTGAGGGGTGTAGTCATACACAATGGAGTTGTTGTAGTTTTAGCTCCTGCCATATTGAACTTATGCAATAGGTCTCTGATGTAACCATGTTGTGACAGAAACAAGCCAGTTTTGATTGGAATAAGTTCTATGCCAAGAAAATAATGTGGAAACCCAAGTTGTTTGAGAGAATTTTTTTTCGACAACTCTGTCATGAACTGATTTAAGAATGAAGTGTTGTTACCTGTCAGCAGTAGATCATCAACATAGACAAGTAAGAAAGCACGGACACCGTCTTTATTGTAGATGAACAATGAGGGATCACTTAAGCTTGTGGAGAAACCAACTGAAATCACAAAGTTTTTAAGCGATTCATGCCACGCACGAGGAGCTTGTCTCAAACCATAAATGGCTTTTTGAAGTTTGCAAACATGATTTGGAAATTCTGAATGGATGAAACCAGGAGGTTGTTGCATGTATACATTTTCAGATAATTTGCCTTGCAAAAACGCATTGTTAACATCCATTTGATGTAAACTCCACCCTTGTCCGAGTGCGATCGTGAGGACTACTTTAATTGTTTGAGGTTTTACAACGGGAGCAAAGGTTTCTTTGAAATCAAGACCCGGAGTTTGAGTGAATCCCTTTGCTACTAACTTGGCCTTATATCGTGCCACACTTCCATCCGGATTTCTTTTAATTCTGAACAACCACTTGCAGCCGACCAAATTGGTATGTGTGTCTCGTGGAACTAAGGTCCAAGTGCCATTATTCATTAGTGCATTAAATTCTGCTGAGCATGCATCTCTCTAGTGTGACATTTTAAGAGCTTGAGTGATGGTGGACGGTTCAAGATTTTCTTGTAACTCATGTTTGGTAGCAACAAATGTTTTCTTTGGTTTGAAGATATTATGGTGAGACCTTGTAACAATAGGATCACGAACTGCAGGTTTAATGCATTCCGTATTAGGTGCATCATAGTTGTTGTTGGTGATAGAACCTGTTTGTAAATTAGACTCTAATCGTGGAAGCTCACTGACCGGTACAGACGCTGAAGTTGAATCAGGAACAGATGATTGGATTGGTGATTGTGACTCGAGCATAGATGGTGCAGGTGTGGGGAATGGACTCGGAGCATTTTCCAACGACAATACAGGTGACTCAGGGAGCTGACAGCATGTGGGAGTTTGAGTTGGAATAGGTACAGCAGCGCAAATTGAACCAACTTGATCTTGTAGAGATGTTACTGGAGCAGTATTTGTGGGTTCACGTGGAACATTTATAATACTGTGAATGGGAGAATCAAATGTTGGAAGTGTTTGGACAGGTGATGGTGTTACTATTGATTGATAAGGAAATGAATTTTCCACAAACTTAACATGCCTAGAGACATAGACCCTATTTGACAATGGTTCTAGGCATATGTAGGCATGTTGAGACATAGAGTATCCTAGGAATATACAAGGTTTTGACCTAGGTTGGAGTTTATTTTGCATGTATGGTTTTAACCATGGATAGCACAAGCATCCAAATGAGTGAAGTTTGCTATAGTCCGGTTTTAGATGAAACAAGAGTTCAAATGGAGAGTTCATCGCAATGATTGGTTTTGGCATTCTGTTGATGAGGTAAACTGCAGTAGTGAATGCAAATGACCAAAATTGAGGTGGTAGGTTAGCATGATGCAAGAGAGCACGGCCTGTTTCAACAACATGTCGGTGTCTCCTTTCAGCTGTACCATTTACCTCGGGTGTGTGTGGTGGTGTGGTTAAGTGAGAAATACCTTTGTTAGCCAGAAAAGATTTCAATTTGATAAATTCTCCACCATTATCAGAGAAAAGAGAGACAATAGGCAAGTTAAACTTTTTCTCAACAATAGACTTAAATTGAACAAAAATGGTGAATACATCTGATTTATGTTTCATTGGATACAACCAAACATATTTGGAAAAATGATCTACAATGATTAAATAGTACAAATAACCATCTAACGATCTAACAGGAGCCGGTCCCCAAACATCAGAGTACAAAAGTTCCAATGGTTTGCTACTTGTGAGATGATGATTTGAGAAAGGTAGTTTGTGACTTTTGGCACAATGACATGAACTACACTCATGAGATGTTGGAAGCTTTATTGGTAGATGATGACCGTCAATCAGATGCTTTATTATTTTGGAAGAAGGATGACCTAACTTATGATGCCATGTAGATGCATAATGGATGCTTGTATGCAATGCATGAGGTGTACGTGAAGGAATGATAGCCGCGGGTAAATGATATAGATTTTGTTTAAGAGGACCTTGGAGTAGAGCCTGACCCGAATTCAAGTCCTTGACAACAAAATGGTTTGGAAAAAATTCAACAGAACAAGTATTAGATTGACATAGTTTTGAAACAGATAATAAATTAGACTGGATTTTAGGAACACACAGGACTTGTTTGAGATAAAGGGGTTTAACAGGGGTGTGAATGATAGAGTTACCAGTATGAGTAATTTTCAAACCTGTTCCATCGCCGACAACAACCTGATCTGCTCCAGGATATGAATTTGCTAACGTAAGATGTTGCAGATCTTGTGAAATATGATGAGATGCTCCTGTATCCATTATCCAGCTGGGACTCTGGGTGGCAGTCTGATTCTGAGCCAGGTTTGCAGTCGGTTTAATGCCATGCCTTTTCGGTAAACCCTTAATTCGGTAGCAGTTCTTCGCAACATGGCCTGGCTTGTCACAAAACTGACATACAATTTTGCTTTCACCAGTTCGTTGAGTAGGGGAGGAGCCGCGGTTGTTGTTCCTGTATTGATCCGCTTTATTTCTTGTGACAACATTAGCAGTGGAAACAATATCAGCTGCCTCTTGCGCTGCACGATGATGGATGGTTTCAAAGTCCATAAGCTTTTCATGTAATTCAGCAAAGACAATTGGAGACTCTCTACTTCTAAGTGCAGCAGAAATTTCACGATACTCATCGGTCAAGCCATTGAGCGTGTGAATCACAAGATCAGTTTCATCAAGGGGGTGATCTATGATTGATAATTCATCTGAGATGGCTTTAATTCCTTGAAGGTATTTAGCCATGGATTGATTTCCTTTTTTGAAATTGGAAATTTTTTGTTTGAGTGTCATTACACGCACACGAGAGCGGACAACATACATGGTTTTCAGAATCTCCCATGCTTGATTGGAGGTTTTGACAGTGCCTAAGTGTGTGACCACTGTTGCATCCACAGAGGTAATGATGCTATGTAGAATGAGTTGATCTTGTCGAACCCAATGTGTAAAGACTGGATTAACAGTCGGAGTATTGTTCTCCAACACTTTTGATGGACATGGTTTACTTCCATCAACATAGCCCATGAGATCATAGCCTGTTAAGAGAGCCATGAACTGAATTCTCCAAGCGGGATAATTGTCTTCATCAAGCTTGATGCAGAGTTGAGATCCGGCATTCAAAACAATTAACTTGTCAGCCGGTGATGACATAGTGGGTGTCCCTTGGGGAGTTTCAACATCAGAATCTGGTGATGCCATGAATGAAGGATCGAGAGAAAAAAAACTTTTAAGTTAATTTGCTCTGATACCATAAAAGGGATGATTGTTTTATATATTGTAATTGCCAAAGTGATGGCTATTTATAATATAGAGGTGAAACTGAAACTCCAAATATTAAGGGAGTTCTTCCTTGAGACTAGGGATGGATAATCCACAGTCAATTCCTATTAGATAGGTAACTAACTACTACTATTAAGCAATAAATAAATACAGTATTAGTTATAGCTATCTATTAAAGCAAACCAAAGAAATGCTTAAGTACAAACATGGAAGAACGTGCATCAAAATGCACTGATCAAATTCTCCCACACTTGAACTTTTGCACTCCGAGCAAAACGAAAAACAAAACAAAGAAAGCACAAATACATCATCAGTTACTCATCCTAGGCTACAAGTCATCTTCGGTTAACTTTGCATTGATAGGTACTAATCTTGCACACTAAGGATATTGTAAGAACACTAATCCACAGTTATCCAAACATAAACCTCCTGAATACACAAATCAACTCGAATCATATTATTATACTAAAACCTAACTTACTCATCCTTCTTTTGCTCTTTTTCATTCAGGCGCAATCACATTAAGCCCGTTATCTCCACACACTCATAGCAAGGTGACCGGTTAGTGACTCTGATCCTTTTCTGCATGGGGTTCTGGTACTTAAGTGGCATAACCCTTTGCTTACTCACTTGTAGTTGCGGGGGATCGGGCCGTAATTCGCCCTACCAAGTTCAGCACCAGAAACCGCTGAACCAACTAACAACGAGTCAAAAACTTTTTTTTTGAAGGTTCTACAACCGTTGGGTTAAGTGACCGGGTGAGGGTCACCAAACTTAGAAGGGGCATTCCTTTATTTTTTTCTCTTTTTTTTCTTTTTCGGAACACTCACTTATATTCATCGGCTTCCCTGCGTAGAGTGTGTGTGAGATGGTGCTGACTGCTGAAATAAACTACTCAAGAGCTGTCAGAGAATGAGAATTTAAGGCTAAAACATAATAAAAATTCAACTCAATTTCCATATGCAGGAGACTTACGGTGTTAAAACAATACCGATCTTGTGAATTTTTCTCAAGTCTCCGCAAACTCGGCTCAAAGTAATCTATAGCCTAAAACTTTCAAGAAGATGCAATTTTTTTAGAAAGAAAACAAAACAAAACAAAACAAAGAACAAAAACAAAGAAACTAAAGTATTCCCTCCCCCACACTTAAAATATGCATTGTCCTCAATGAAAGAAACAAACATAAAATAAGAGAGAGAAGAGAGAGGAAAGAACACACCCGAGTAGTCAAGGAGGATAGGTGATCACATAAGCAGCCTTTCCCAAAGAGATATATTCTACATTTTCTTCTTCCAAAGTGGGGTTGTCATGGAATAGCTTTGGGTAATGTCCATTGAACTTGAAATTTTTATTAGTATCTTCGCCTTTTATTCCAGGATCAAAGAATCTTCTAAAAGTAAAAGTGTCAAATGGACACGTGAAGGTGATATGACTTGGAATGTTAGCCAATGTCCAACCAAATGCCTTTTTATGCTTCCTTAAAATCTGCAAAAGCTTATTTTCTTGATCGAAATCAAGGTTAGAAGAGATAATAACAGGGAGTTTCTCATTACTCTCCAAGTAAGCATATTTCAGGTTCTCAGGGAGCTCTTTTAGCTCTAAGGACGGGGGCTGCTCGGTGGATGGAGTGCTTGGGGCAGCCGGGAATGCAAGAGCATCAACTGCAAAAAACAAGTTTATTGGTAACAACTTCACCTGTCGGAAATGTATCAGCCTGTAAGGCAGCATCAATCTCAGCATAGACAACACAAACGTTAGTGTCAGTACAATCAGAACATGAATAAATATCATCAAAACCAGAGAGAGATGGAAAATCAAGCGTAAATAGTTCAGAACTAGAGTCATCAACTAATTCAGAAATCAGCTCAATATGAAAAACGGAATGCTCCTCCACAGGGTGTTTCATGGCATCAAAAATGTTAAATTTTGCGACAATGTCACCAAATCCATGGACATGGTTCCATCGTCAACATCAATTTTTGTCTTCGCCGTTTTCATGAACGGTCTGCCTAAAATGATGGGAGCTCCGCTTGCCTTGGTTTCTCCTTCCATGTCTAGAATATAGATCTGCAGGAAAAATCAAATCGTTAACTTCAAACAAGAACATCTTCGACTACCCCGCGGGTCGTCGAGCGTTGCTCCTGTTTGCCAATTGAATGATTAAACCTGTATGCTGCAAAGGACCAAGACAAAGGTTATTATAAACAGAAGTAGGCATAACATTAATGCCCGCTCCCAAATCAAGCATGCAATTCTCAATTTACTATCCCCGATGGTACAAGGAATAACGAATGTTCCCGGATCCTTCTGCTTTTGTGGCAGAACCTGAGTAGTGAGGGCTGAAACATTTTGCTCGCCTACAATCTGTTTGGATGATTGTTTGGGCTGAATAAAGGCAGAAATATTTCGTCCTAAGTTTACTTTTTCACTTCCCTTAATCCTCCTCTTGTTGGTACACAATCTTTCAGAAACTTTGCATACTTAGGAATCTGCTTAATAACATCAAGTAGCAGAATGTTTACCGCAACCTTTCGAAAAACATCCAATATCTCTCTTTCTTTGTCTCCCTCCTCAATTCTTTTATTTTTCAGAACTCTATGTGGAAAAGGGACTGGTGGACATACTCTTTTTCTTTAATTTTTTCAGTTTCGACCACAATAGAAGAAGGAGAAGAAAGTTCAGCTGAGTGAGGTTCAGAAGGAGAAAGTTCAGAAGTTACCTCAATGATTTTTTTATTTTTTTCAGGGGCTGGTTCTGTAAGTTTTCCGGATCTCAAAGAAATTGCGCTCACATTAGCATTAGGACCATTCAGATTGAAAATTGTCTGGGCTGGAAGTTGGTTCGAACCTTGAGCTTGCATGTTATTTATTTGAGTAGCAAGCTGTCCCATTTGTGTGTTCAAGGTCTGAATGCTGGCATCGGTTCTTTGTTGGAACTGGAGGTTGTTCACGGCCATTTGCTTAACAAGATCCTCCAAGGATGGTCCGGAAGGTGCAGGGGCAGCCACTTGAGGTGAGTTCTGTTGTTGGCTGGTTTGCGGGTTTCCATATCGAAGGTTGGGATGGTTCCTCCAATTGGGATGGTTATCGTTGGTGGACAGGTCAAGAGTGTTGTTGTACCTGTTTTGATTGTAAAGGTTGGCTGCATAAGCTTGTGGCAACTCAGTAATGGACTCGTCTCTCAGAATAGGACAAGTATCGGTCGGGTGCTCAGGAGAAGTACAAATGCCACACAAAGTTGCTGTTTGAGGTTTTGCTACTGCCAGCTGTTTGACTAAGGCAGTGAGTTCTTCAATTCTGGTCTCTAAGGCTTTGTTAGAAGAAACTTGAATTTGACTCACGCCTTTGCTTTGCACAGAATTGTCCCTAGTGGTGAACTGTTGAGAATTAAGAGACATATTTTCAATAAGGGCTTTGGCAGCAGCTGGAGTTTTATCGACTAATGCTCCACCACTAAGAGCATCAAGAATGTTCCTGTCCATCGGTAGCAACCCCTCATAAAAGTATTGGATGAGGAGTTGCTCAATGATCTGGTGTTGAGGGCAGCTAGATACCAAGTGCTTGAATCTCTCCCAATACTCGGTCAGCGACTCATTGCCTTGTCTAATACCACAAATCTCCTTTCTTATTGAGGCAACTCTGGAGACAGGAAAATATCTTTCCAAGAACACTTTTTTCAGGGTTGTCCAACTTGCAATTGAGTTTGGCTCGAGATAATAAATCCAATCCTTTGCTGCACCCTGCAATGAAAAAGGAAAAGCTCGAAGTTTGATATGGTCTTCAGTCATTCCTTCAGGCCTCAACGGTGTAGAGCACACAACCTGAAATTCTTTGAGATGTCTATGTGGATCTTCACCTGCAAGACCACTAAACTTTGGCAACAAGTGTATTAAACCCGATTTTAATTCAAAAGGAACAACAGCAGCATCATATTCAATACACAAACCATTGTAATTCACATCATGAGCAGCTAACTGCCTTAAGGTTCTATTATCAGCCATTGTCAAAAACAAACACAATGAAGAAAACGATTAAAATAAATTTAGAAAAATAAAATAACACCGAAATTAATCTAATAACGTCATTTAAAATTTTTGAGAATTTTTTCGGAATTTTCTAAAACTATCAAAACAGAAAAAAAAAATCATAAAAAATAGAAAAATAAGGAATTTTGATTTTTTAGGGTGTCGTCCACTATTTAGTTCCTAAATAGAGGCTTTTGATCCTTGATTTTTTCCTAATAAATCGACAAAAAATCGGAATAATCTGACACGATTTTCCTAAAAACAGATTTTTTTTCCTAAACCGCAAAAACACCCGAACGCAAGTTGGACGAAACTGCGAGGAAACTAGGACCTATATGCTTAGACACTAAACCTATGACTCTAAAAACGATTAAAAGAAACAAGAATCCCCGGCAACGGCGCCAATTTGATCCGCTGTCGCGCGCGGATCAAAACGAGTAATTTTGTAAAAACGTAATACAGCGACAATTAAACTCGGATATCGTTTCAAGGATTCTTGTTTGTAATAATTAAACGTAATCGAATGGGGGGGGTTGATTTGGTGTTCCATTACAAAAATGCAGAAAATAAGTGATTATGAAAAGTGATTATTTGAATAAGCTGAAACGAATCAACCCACTATATCATCTTCCGACTTATCATTGATCCCTATAAATTCCAATTCCCTAAACGAGTCTGATCCTATTCGATTACAAAAGCTACTGGCAAGCGCAATAACAATTATACGAAGTATGCCCCTGAATTCCGAGTAAAGCAAACGGATTAAAACTATTGCGAATTAAGCAAACGCAATATGATCGAACGCGATAATGCAAAAGCTACACTAATCACGAAATTGATTCAAAAGCAGACAACAATCAAATTAAAGAATTCTATCATTTAAAAACAATTAAATTAAGCAAGTAATTGTGATTGTAGATATAATTCAAAGGAAAAGATTAATGGAAAATTATAAAAGAACCTCAAAGTGGCATCCGATTACAGTGAATTGATTCTTGGGAAATTAGTTCTCCATAGTCATTCTTTGTAAGCTCTCAAATTCGTACATGAATAGTGATTTTCCCGTTCAATTCCTAATGGTGTACGGCTGCTAGACCTAGGGGAAAACAAAGACCTGTTTTACAACTCAACTGGGTCGACCCAGCCCACTACAAATGACCCAACAAAAATACAAATAAAATTCTGCAACTTCAACAGACTTTCTAGCTCTGCTACAGTCCGATTCAGCTCTCGACTTCTGAACAAAAGTTGTAGATCTTTTCCTTATCTTTCCAACGCATACTCATAAGCCTCAATCTGATACTCGTAGCTCAAGATATGATTTTTCTCGTGAAAGCTGCTAATGCTGAAAATATAATGCGAAAAACAAATAAGTGCAAAAATAAAATAAATTGTAAAAACACATTAAAACATAAAAATAAGTAAAGCAAACCAAGAAATGCTTAAGTACAAACATGGAAGAACGTGCATCAAAATGCACTGATCAGTCTCCCTCTCAATTTCAAATGAAATTGAGAACTGTAATTATCAATAATGCCGAATTCGTTGATACAAGGTTACAATACAAAGACAAATTCTAAATCCCAAGATCTTCTTCTTGTATAAAACCTCCACTTGATCTGAGCTCGATCAAGAATTTCCTGCAAGAAATTGCAAACAATCACCAGTTCCACGACCTGTTTGCGAAATTACCCAATTTCCAAACCTGACGCTACGGCTGAATCTGTTCTGCAAACGTGACTAACAAACC
>NW_026113049.1:0-5000 GCF_024323335.1 Lathyrus oleraceus
ATCAATCGATTGAATGTGAATATTTTAATTCATCAATTAATTAATTCATGTCAATAGATTGGTCAATGAATCAATCGATTGAATGTGAATTATTCTCAAAAATTGCACTAACCAATCGATTGGTTGGAACTCCGTACTCACAAAATACAAAGTAATCAATCGATTGATTTTTGAAAAATTCCAACTTCTTCAAAAACAGAAAGTTCAAACAATCGATTGATGCAAAGGACCAATCGATTGGTTCCTGAAGAATATCTCTTCTTCACCATAGAAAGTTCATCCAATCGATTGTACCCAAGGACCAATCGATTGGTTCTTCAAACTTCTTCAAACAATCATCTTTTAACCACTCCTTTTTCCAATTTCAACCACCCCAATCCATACCAAAACATACACCATCATGAATCCATGTCAAAACACATAACAATCATACAACATAACATAACATCATGAACATCATGAAGCAAAATCAACATGTTATTATCAACAACCACAACCATAAGGTATCAACACCATGATACACTAAGACAACATGTGAAGGTTAGGGATCAAGACATACAAGCATGGATGAGTAAGAACAACAACAAGCTCGTCATGGATTCATCAAGTTCATGATTATGCATTACACAAAAAACCTAACCCCCAAATTTATAAATTTTCTTCCCCCAAATGCTATACTAGCTAAGAACTCACCTTGGAGATGAAGATGAAGATAAATATGGTGAGAAGAATATGAGATGTTGTTGGGGAAGATGATGATCCTCCATGGGTTTCCTTCTTTTTTTCCTCCAAGCACTTCTTTCCTCTTTCTCTCTTTCTCTTTCTTTTCTTTTCTTCTCCTTTTCCTGATAACTCTCCTTCTCTGTTCTTCTATTCTTATCCTCTTTTCTTACCAACCTCTCCTTTTCTTATCCACCACACACATACATATACTATATAATATACATAATATATAATATTAAGTAGTGACATAAAATATCTCAATTGATATTTCATCTTCCAGTATCAATAAACCAATTATTAATGTTACCAAAAATGTCCTCTCTTGTACTTAGTAATATTGGTCTGTCTCTTTTATTAATAATTAATCTCTTCAGAGTTCACTGGGTACTCTATTGGTCCCAATTGACAACATTTAGAGCACATAGGAGCTCAAATTGTTACAAATGATAATAGATAGAGTACATAGGAACTCAATTGGTCTTAACTGACAACTAATTGAGCATTTAAGGGAATATGAGATATTACATTCTCCCCCCTTAAATTGAAATTCGCCCCCGAATTTCCTTCACTCAACAAACAAACAAACCTTGTATCAAGTCTTAGACCAACACTTAACTTCTCTTTGATTCTAAACCTCGGACATACTCATCCTTCTAACTTGTCCTGCTGACAAATTTCCTCCTTTCATAACTCTTGAAACTTCTTGATTTCCATTATAATCTTATTCTGATATTGGATTAACATGTAAACTTGCTCCCACTTAATTCCTCTGATATACCGCTCAACATCAGTTGGTCACTTTCCTCCCAGAAACCACGACTTCCCTTCCTTGCACTAAGTTACACAAAACATAATTACGACATCTTATCTTGAATTGGTTAATCAATACTCAGTAATTTTTCATAAGATAATTTATTGATACCTTGACCGCACACAATATTGACTACTCTTCTCTTATTATTCCTTCAATAAATGTGACAAACGTGTAATCCATCTATCGATAATATCATCAACTTCACTTGATCTGATAATGTATGCTACAAGCCCTTACTCCTACTGCTTCCCTTCTCTCTTACTACTCCAATGAGATAGCACCATTAGCACGAGATTGTCTTACTCTTATCCTTACCTCCATTCTTACGAGTAACTATCTCTCTGATCCCCATAGACTTGATTGAGCTCTTTCTTCTAGCACCTTCCATTGTGATACTCTGATTCCAATAGTGGAACACCTGGGATTCCTAGGCACTACTGTTTAGCTAACAATCCACAAAGAAACACACTTACCCTCCAGAGTTCCTACCGTCCAAAATCCTACTAGAACCTTGTTGACTCCCATTAGTAGAATAACTTCCTTGATGACTCACAAAAATTTAGAATAAGACCAATACTCTTCAGAAGATAGGTATCCATGAGTTACATTACTACAACCATAAAACATAGAACATCCAAATTCATCATGTGTTCGATGCAGCTAAACCAAATTAGTTTGACAATATCCGGTTCTGGTTACTATATTCCATATCGGATCCTCTTGTACGGCTTTGATTCATTAAATATTTCTACCGACACATGATCTCGACCAAAAGCAACATAACACCATCAAGGAACTTTAAATCATCAACGAGACACCACTTCTAAGGAACTTAAGTAATCTAGAGCGTAACTATGAGTGTCCATACACCTCATAAAGTCACACACAATATTTCATACACATCTAGAGATAACATTTCACTTCGTATCCCAAAATCATTCATCTCAATCATCCCATCCCATCTTCCATAATCTTAGCTCATGCTCTTACTAATGTACAGTCCGAGTTACATGTTTAACTTCAAGAATCTAATTCTCGTTCCATCTTGGAAGTAAAACTTCACAAATCCTTCCAATAGTCTAGAGCATCATTGTATACAAAAATACTACTCTCCTGGAGGTCCTCATCCGAAGCCATGAATCCAAGAAATTATTGAATGCCATATTCCGACTAATCAATTTACACCTTACTAACGCATACAATATACTGAACCAATCCCTTCCAGATCACCGCTTAGTAAGTCTCTTCCAACATCACTCCTTAGGGTTCTCATTATCTGTAATAGTGATACACCCAAGAGTTACTCACACCGAATATGGTTCACTAGGTTGGTTCCCCAAACATATGACTTCTATGATATCTCTACAGATGACCAACTACGCACTACACCTTCAGAAATCCCAATTTCAAAACTATCAATCTGACTTGTGGTGACTTGTAACTCCATCCTCAATTTGTACACCCACAACGGTACACTTATGACATTTAAGACACCCTTAGCTCCAACACAGCGTGAACGTTTATACTCCGGGATCAACCAACCAAACACTCCTCAAGAAGATAAATAACAACCAGACTTCCAATAAGCCAATATTACTCTTGCAATTCAAATAAAATGCACTTAAGATGAACCTTATCATTGCCACACACTTATGACTGGAATTTTCTTCTAAACCAATACCTACTACACACTTCATCATACCGGGGTTACTTGTCTTTATGACTTGCCACGGATAATCCTCATTGTCTCCCAATAAGCTCTTGTAACATAACATATTCCACATCCTACACTTAGTCCACATGCTCCAGCTTGGCTTGTCTTTCATTGTCTATCATCAACTCAACTTCTTAGAATACAAGACTCACGACTCAACAAATATGTGTTACTTCGCATCCATCTCAAGACAAGAAATCCATTACACTTACTTGTGACCATAATGCTACTATCACATACTTCTCTTAATACCAAGGTATAACTTCCTCCACTCCACTACGTACTCTAGAAATCCTCGTTGCGAACAATCATCAACTACAAGCCTATAACTTCGTCTTAATGAATCTTAATGGTCCCATTGTACCTTATTTTAAAATGTACCCCATTACAACGGTTGTATTGTAACATTCACACTGCTTCCACACTCTGTGTTCACTTATCTTCCTATGGTAATTCTCCCAGTTCCAATTACAAAACCATTCTACTAGAATTCCTTAAATCCAACTTACTTCCTCTTCTCCTCAACCAAATCTCCTACAACCCAAACTCACCAGAGCTTCCATTACTATATAATGTGCGTTCTCTCTTTCCACACGAACTCTTATAATTGATCCTTAGGTAACTTAACATTCCATAATGGTCTCTTACTAACACTGAACCGCTGACAAGCTATCCCAAATTCGATCTCCCTTCTAAGACTGAACCTACATGGTTTATCTTATAACCTCCATTTGGTCCATACATGTTTCACTTGGAATAGGCAACCATGTCCTCGAGTCTCTCCTTAGACTTCACCATTACCTTAGGCTCCCAACAAAACTGAACGTCCTTATCCCTCAAGTCCTTAACCACTTGCAATGTACCATTCCAAATATATACTCCATGAAGTAGTCTCGTTCTTCCAAAATGTTTTAGTGGCCTTAGAAACTGAAACACTGATACACTACCTTACTTCCAGACCTTATGACATATGTGCAACATAACCATACTTTCTCCTTCACCATATGGAATTACTCACAATACTTATTCCATATCAGTGAGTGTGTCTTATTCCACTAGCAATTCACACCTTTCTCAAAGATCTAACAATTTTTCCAATAGAGATCCTCGACTTCTCAACTCCGTTAACACTGCAGAATCGCTTGAACGATACATTACTCTTCAATTCCATAATACCCAAATCACAACTCCTCTGAAACTTCAACTGGGCTATCCAGTTCTCCTTACTTTCTAACTCTTGGTTTGAGCCTATCCTCAAAGCACAAGTTCAACCCACACTTCGGAGTCCTCGTGGTCGCTCAACCATGATCCTGCCTACCATGCACATAGCATTAGGTTGATCAGGCCTAATACTACATACAATGATATTAAGAATCATGTTGGCTCAACACACATATGAGGCAAGAATAGATTTACTTATGATGTTTCAAGGCTAGGTCGAGAATCGACCTGCTCTGATACCAACTGTAATAACCCGTATAATATATATCTAGAATAATATCATACAAGTGTTAATAATTGGTACTGATCCAACATAAGTGCCTAATGGCATCAATATATACACATGTCCAAACTAAAAACATCAATGGAACATGTTATACAATAATGCCTAAACAATAAAAATCTAAGAACTATGTGCAATATCTTCATTGCACACAACTCCACAGCGGAAGATCATGATAACAACATCCCTTGAAACATCCATAACAGCTTCTCATAGATTCAACCTGTAAGGAATACCTGAAAAAT
>NW_026113049.1:10000-45020 GCF_024323335.1 Lathyrus oleraceus
TCTCCAAGTTCCAAGCTCCAAATGAAAAAGTGTTCAACATCAAACTTGTTCCTCTTGATCTCACCTTTCCAAAAAGCTAAAATTCATGCATTTTTGATGAGAAATGCCTAGGCTGCACATGGCTTAAACAGATTGGTATCAAGTAGCATGGATCAAACTTCAAACAACAATGCTCAATTGCCTTGCGATCCGATCCACCTCCATTGCATCTGAACTTGATTTTGGACTTTTGGACAATCATTTCATGGGCCTATGCACGCCCATGCAGCTTACTTACATCATTTTGCCAATTTTGGAAACTTGAGGGAGTGTGCAATTATCATTTGAATTCTCTATAAATTGACCTGCATTTGCTCAGAATGAACAGACACCTTGTGCCAGCTTTGAATCCCCATAGAAAACCCTTTGCATTGAGAGGATAAACCTGAAAAATTCTGTTGAATTTGAGCATGAATCTCCACTGTTTTGGAATTCAATTCTCCAGGAGTGCTTTGATTCTAAGCCATTTCATTCCTCTTCTGCAAGCAATTGAAGTGAAGTAAAGCACGATTCAGATCAAGATCTAGCAAGCTCAGACCTCCATTGAAGGTATTTTACAGAAAATTTGATCTCTTCGATTCTCCTTGTTTCTTGCTCAATTCTCTTGATTATTGTGTTGGCTGAAGTCCTACCAATGTAGGCAAGGTGTTTGAGTTGTTTTGATGCTGAATCGAAGCAACTCAGATCATGAACCTCATTTTTCAATTCCACATATCTCTCAATATAGTTGGAATTGGAAGAAATGGAGGTGATATTCGTGCTCAGTGATGTTTTCTCTTTAAAATCATGTCCCTATTTGAAATTTTGGTGATGGTTGATGATGACCAGTCCGGCGAGGCTCGCCGGAGAAAACAACCGGAGCTCTGGCTCCAGTGATGATGTGTTTAAGGTCTAGACCGTGTGATCCAACTCCTGTGTTCTAATCTTAGTCGTCCATTGTGATTAACAAGTTTGCAACGCAGTTGACTCACGTGATGGTGGAACGCGCGCTGTGGATCATCAGATCTACCACCTCAATTAATGAGGGAGATCTGATGGTCCACGTATTTTTGCAATTTCTGGTTTTCCTTTTTATTTCATTTTCTTCAATAATTCATATTAAATTCAATATTGATCCAAAAATATATGGGACTTTCACCAAAAATTTCCAAATATTTTTCTTTTTCATATTCTGAATTAAAATTATTTTTTGGATCATTATTAATATTTTTCATGAATTAATTGATTTTTCATTTGTTTTTAATTGTTTAAAAATATTTTTAAGTGTCCAAAAATTATGAAATTTTTTATCCAAGGTCCTTTGACCTTGTTTGACCTATGATAAATCACGTGGCCATTTATTTGGTGTTTTGATGTGATTTTAGGATTTGGACAAAACATATTTGAATTTAATGTATTATTTTAATATTTTTAATTGAATAAATGCCATTTTAATTGTGTTGACCATTTGGATTGACTTATTTGAGTTTCTCATTTGTTGTTGGGCCTTGGTCAAGGTTGATTTGACTTTGTCAAGTTAATATTATTGGATTTAGGGGATTGATGGAATGTAGATTCCATCTCCCAAAATGAATGAATAATATTAATTTGGTAAAAGTCCTCCTTTGACCAATTTGTGATCTCATTCATCCCTTTCCCTCTTCATCTAATTCCCCTTCTTCATCCATTCATTTTCATTGGCCAATGACATCTCAAAGTCCTAATGCTAGTTGATTGAAAGATTAACATGAGTATGGATGAGATTAGGCCACACCTTTTGCATATTTTTGTGTGTGGTATGTTTAATGAGCATAGTTCTTAATACTATGTCTCCAACATGCATTAACACCAAAAGCTTATTTCCCGGTCTCAAATAGTTGTGACTTCTACATAAGTCCAATTACGATTGCTTAACATAGCGCTAAATTTGTGACATAAAAGGCATAAGCATTCTAGTTAGGAGTTTGTAAGTCTCCCCTCTTCCATGGTATTGTGTGGAAACTTGGCCTTCTTTCCTTCCTTTGGAAGATGTTTTTGTTCAAGGATCCATGCTTATAGCAAGTGGGTTGAGTGTTCTCCAAAGAATGTCTTGAATGAAAAAGCAAAACAAAACTAACTATTAACATACTAACCGTTAACTTTTACTTTCAAGCTTTTACTTTTAATGCAATTTATTTTATTATTCTATTATAATTTATCATTGTACATATCATTCTAATTGTTTATGTTTATGCAATTTTCACTTTGTCCACTTGGACCATATTGTGTAATATTATTTTGCTTTGTGTATATCTTGTCTGTTTGATTGGTCTTTGACCATTAATGCACATAATAATAACAAAAACCCTAAAAGACCTTGAGTGGAATGTTGTTTGATCTCCCCAATTGGACTTAGAATCTAGGCAACATTCCTTTGCTAATGGACTTAGCCAAAGCCAATTTGTTGAAGAACCAAAGTCTTGCAAGTTTGACTTCATCTGATACATCATTCAAGATCTCTCCAGATTCATCTTCAACATTGATTATCATTAAGCCGTTATGTTGAACTTGTGACTTATGAAATTCATTTGTTACATGGGTTATTTTGAAGAAGATCATTGAAGTGGATAAGCTTGGATGAGGCCATCTTTATTTGATGCCTTTGCTCTTCAAGATTGATATGTTTGTGCATTTGTAAGTTGCTTGAATCTAAAAAGTCCAAGGGAATTTTGGGTTTCTATTGACATACTTGTCTATTGGATTGCTCCCATTTGGTCAGATCTTTTCAACTTTAAACTTTTAAATTTTGTGCATAGGGTAGTCTCTTCATCTTCTCCCCATTTCTTTAATTTCAAAATCTCTCCCTCCATTTTCAAAAACATTCTTTGTGTGAACTATTTTTGTTCTAAACTTTGACCACTTTCAAGAAGATAGAAACTTTGGCCTTATGTCATTGCCTTTTCAAACTCATTTTCTTCAATCAAACTTGTAAATAAACTTAATCATACTTGACTTAAACTTTCGAAAATGCCAAAAATAACTAACCCATTCAAACCATTTTAGGCCTTTGTGCCTTTCAAACTTAAATTTTGTTAAAACTCATACACTCATTTTGAAATTTCTAGCACGAACTACGAGGTTTTGATCCCTCATTTATATGTTGGTACGTAGGCACAAGACCGAAGGTCTTGTCAAACACAAAAAATATAATTAACTAATTCTTTTCTCATCCCCCCATTCTATTTGTTTCTAAACATCACTTTATACCAAGTACATATGCACACAAAAAGGGCTCCCTAGGAGTACCTAGGACACTTTGGGTGCTAACACCTTCCCTCTGTGTAACCAACCCCCTTACATGTGATCTCTGACTTTTATTAGTTTTTATTTGAAAACTTCTTACTATTTGGGTTTTGTTCGCATTTTTTTCCCTTTTCCCTTGGAAACAATAAAATCGCGGTGGCGACTCTTGTTAATTGATATTTAGCTTGTCAATAGCTTAATGATCATGAATTTCCCGCTACAGAAATTAAGTGGCGACTCTGCTGGGGAGTAGTCTCCAGTGGGTTTAGCCTACTTTTTGTGTGAATATATTTGTATATATGTGATGTTTGTATATATATGTATGTGTGATATAATCTGCTTGTTGTGCTTGGTGATCTCTGAGTGGTGAGATAAGTTCTAACCCGAACTTGAGTGCAATTAAGATAGGAAGATGGTATAGTCATGTTCGACTTGTGTGGAGTAGTCCTTAACAAGTTGGCTTGAGATCCATCTACTTAGTAGAGACTCCTTTGGATTTGGGAATGTCACACAAGTATTTGTGGTTAGGCATTGCCATTTCTAATTGAGTCCGAGAAGTGAGGACCTTAGAACACCTAACCCATCTTGGCCTATTTAGGGCGTAGTGCGGAAACTGTTCAGGTGTAGACTTGATAATAGTTGTTACGCGATACTACACTCAGACGAGTTTCTCTTGAGAATATTATGGGTCGATGAGTCAGTCATCTTAACCTGTAATATCCGATAGATGGAATTAAGACTCTGGGAACTTTTTAGAACATGATCTACAGGTTTTATCCTTAGTTCACTCCTTTGGGATGGTTCTTACCCAGACTCCATGCTCGTGACTTGCAACAAACCCTTGATTCTTGGTTGATCCAATCAAGTCTTGTTAATATCAATGGAACTTGGATGTTGATAAGGTGCAAACCATAATCCACCAAAATGGATGATTGATCTTGACAATGACTTGATTCATCCCTTGACCTTTGTTTTCCTTGTGTGTGATCCCTTACTTGTGATTGTTGCATTCATGCATTTCATGCGCATCATAACATTCATCACACAAAATGTCAAGGAACTAAGGTATCATTTGCAAATATTTTCATACCATGGACTGTGGACGAAGGAACACTAAGAAGTACAGTTTCAGATGTCCAGACTTGAAAGAGTTAAGGAAGCTAGCATCTTTTGTATTAGATCCCTTGGACTTCAAACAACGTCATGGGAAGCTTATATCCATCTTGTCTGCTGATGTAGTGGAAGGACTTTTAAGTGTATTGGTGCAGTTCTATGATCCTCTCTACCATTGTTTTACTTTCCCGGATTTTCAGCTTGTGCCTACCTTGGAGGAGTATTCTCATCTTTTGGGGATACCTGTTTCTAGTAGAGTACCTTTTAGTGAATTGGAGGAGATTCCCTGGTCTAGTAGTATTGCTGAAGCTCTTCACTTGAAGAAGTCTGAGATAGAGGCTCATTGGGTGAAGAAAGGAGGATTATTTTGGTAGCCATCTGTTTTCCTCATCAAGGAAGCTACCACTTTTGCTCAAGTTGGTAGTGTGGATGCTTTTGAAGCTATTTTTGTGTTGCTCATCTATGGATTAGCTTTGTTCCCTAACATTGACGGTTTTGTTGATGTTAACGCCATTAGACTTTTCTTGATTGGGAATCTTGTGCCTACTTTATTGGGTGATATGTATTTCTCTTTGCATCTAAGGAATTCTAAGGGTGGTGGAACTATCGTCTGTTGCATTCCTCTTTTGTACAAGTGGTTTAATTCGCACTTGCCTCAGACACCTGCTTTTGTGGAGAACAAACAATGTCTAAGGTGGTCTCAGAGACTTATGTTTCTCACTAATGATGATATAGTTTGGTATGATCCGTCCTTAAGCAGTTTGGATAATATTGATAGTTGTGGTGAATTCTCTAATGTGCCTCTCATTAGTACACAAGGAGGAATTAGCTACAACCCTGCTTTGGCTCGTCGTCAACTTGGGTTCCCCTTGAGAGACAAACCTAATAACATGTTGTTAGAAGGTCTTTTCTATCAAGAGGGTAAAGATCCCCAACATTTGAAGCAGAAGATTATGCATGATTGGCATAATGTGCATAGGAAAGGAAGATCCGAGCTCGGTCCGCGCAATTGTGTAGCTTTGGAAGCTTACACTCTTTGGGTGAAGAAGAGAGCTATGGAGTTGAAGATGCCTTATCCTTGTGAAAGACCTATGTCTATGGTTGTGGTTGAGCCATTAACTCTCCCTAACCAAGATGTAGAGGAGTTGGAAGACGCGCTCGCCAAGATGAAGCAAGAGAATGATATGTGGGAAGAGTGTTTCCATGCTTTGAGCAAGAAGCATGAAGAGTTACTATTGGAGTCTAAGGACAAAGATGCACTGATTGAGCTACTTGAAGACCGAGTGACGAAGAGACAGAGAGAGCCAGAGGTTTCATCTTCTAGCATGCCTCAACCTTCCGTTGCTTGGAAGAAGATTGTTGACCAGCTTGTCCTTGAGAAGACTCAGATGAAGGCTTCTTTTGAGACCGAGATTCGTCACATTCGAAGGAAGTATGTGCCTTCATCCAGATCTTCTGACACCGTTGTTAGGGATCCTTAGGGTGACTAGCCTCCTTTTCTCTTGTATCTTTTATTTTGGTTTCTGAAATTGTACTCAGTGTAATCCTTCCAATTTATATAAATAAAAAGAGATTTTTGGTCATATCAAAATTATTGCAATGGCCATTTCAGTTTTTATATATTTGCAAATGATATAGTAAGTTCCTTGGAAATAAAAATAATCAAGCATTGCATTCCATGCATCATTTGCATAAGCAGGTTTTTGCTAGGTGTCTGATTGGTGTTCTTCTGTGGTTTAGCCAAGCTGACTCACCGGTACAACACTTGAGTCAATCATTCAAAGATCATGGAACACCTTGAGCAAGAGAACCGAGACTTGAAAGAGGAGATTGCCCGACTGACTGCCATGATGGAGTCAGTTCTTGCCGCCCAGAGCCAAGCTTCTCCAACGCCTGCAACTCCTCCCGCGAGGATTGTCACCTCTGAAGTGGTTACCTCTATTGTGTTTGCTGCCACCGCCCACTTCGCTCCGAATCTGCCTGCTGGATTCCCTTAGGGAATGCCACCTAATTTTGTGCCAGAGGGTTTCGCTCCGACTTTTGCTTCCATGCCGGCATCTAGCCCGGTCATGTCTGTGCCACCTCCCGTTGTGCATACTTTGCCACGTGTTGAAGACACCATCTATCATTCCGGGCCATTTGAGGACCCGGACGTCTATGAGAAGATGGACAAGATGAAGGACCAATTCCTTGAGCTGCGCAAGGAACTGAAGACGCTGAGAGGCAAAGATCTGTTTGGGAAGAGTGCTGATGAACTATGCTTAGTGCCCAACGTGAAAATCCCTGTGAAATTCAAAGTGACTGACTTTGAGAAGTATAAAGGGAACTCTTGTCCACTCAGTCATCTTGTGATGTATGCCCGCAAGATGTCAACCCAGACAGATAATGATCAACTACTGATTCACTATTTCCAGGATAGCCTGACAGGTGTTGCACTCCATTGGTATATGGGGCTAGATAGTGCAAGCATCCGCACTTTCAATGATCTAGGAGAGGCTTTTGTGAAACAGTACAAATACAATGTGGATATGGCGCCAGATAGGGACCAGCTGAGGTCCATGTCTCAGAAAGACAAGGAGACGTTCAAAGAATATGCCCAGCGTTGGAGGGAGTTGACTGCCCAAATCACTCCTCCTTTGGAGGAGAAGGAAATGACGAAAATATTTCTCAAAATCCTGAGTTCATTTTATTATGAACGTATGATTTCCAGTGTCCCCAGTGATTTTACCGAGATGGTAAACCTGGGGATGAGACTTGAAGAGGGGGTCCGTGAAGGACGATTGTTGAAAGAGGAGGCGTCGACTAGCAAGAAGTATGGGAGCAATTTTAGCAAGAGGAAGGATAATGAAACAAGTGCAGTAAGCAGTGGGAGGCATAGGAGGCTTCAAGCAAGAAGAAATTCAACACCCCGTCAACATCATCATCATCAAGTATCTTCTATTATTCCAGTGTTTTCGAATCAGTCAACAATACCAATTACACAACAACAACAACATCAGTATCAAAATCAACGTCAACAACAACAACCGCAACAAAGAACAAACACCTACAACAACAACAATTCCAACAACAATCATCACCAGCAACAGAACTTTGAGAGGAAGAAGGTTTCTTTTGACCCTATTCCTGTGTCATACGCAGAGTTGTACCCATCTTTAGTCCTCAAGAATTTGATTAAACCGAGGAATCCATCGCAGATACCAGAACCACTTCCATGGTGGTATAAACCTGAACTTCGCTGTGCTTTTCACCAGGGTGCACTTGGGCACGATATTGAGAACTGTTATCCACTGAAGTATGAGGTGCAAAAGCTTATGAAGAGTGGCATGGTGTCTTTTGAAGACCGCGCGCCTAATGTGAAAGCTAATCCTTTGCCCGCTCATGGGAATACCTCAGTGAATATGGTGGACGGTTGTCCTGGTGAATACAAAGTTTTTGATGTGTGTTTCATTCGTGGATCCTTAGTGCAGATACACAAGGACATTTGTATGGTGAGTGAATGAGAACATGATCATGAAGGTTGTGATATTTGTAGTGTGAACCCAAGAGGGTGTGTTGTGGTGAAAAGGGACATTCAGCGTCTGATGGATGAAGGCATGATCCAGATTTGTCAGTCTCATCATGAAGACAATGATGTTAATGTCATTGTTCTTGTTTTCAAGCAACCAGAGTGGTTGGTGATTCAGTACGATAGCAGCAATAACCAGAATGTCAGCAATAGATCAGTTTCTCCGTTGGTAATACGGTTGGCGGGCCCAGTCCTGTATGCATCTGATAAGGCTGTACCGTATCAATACAATGCTACGATGGTAGAGAAAGGTCAAGAGGTCCCGTTGCCTACGACCAGTTCAGTAGTGAGCATTGTAGATGTTACGAAGGTGACCTGCAGTGGTCGAGTGTTTGGGCCAGTTGTCCCAGAGAATAAAGAAGAATTGATTGTTGGTAAGAAGGCGGAGGTGCCTAGTGTAGATCCTGCCGACTGTTCAAGAGATAAGTCTGGTGAATCCAGCAATTTGAAATCCAATAGTGATGATGATGAGGTACTCCGATTGATTAAAAGGAGTGAATTCAATGTGGTTGAGCAGTTGCTCAAAACTCCCTCTAAGATTTTCGTGTTGTCTCTGCTCTTAAACTCTGAAGCACACAGAGAAGCACTCCAGAGAGTTCTTGAACAGGCATACGTGGAGCAAGATGTTACCGTGGCTCAATTTGATCATATTGTAGCTAACATCACTTCATGCAACAATTTGAGCTTTTGCGATGAGGAACTCCCTGAGGAGGGAAGAAATCACAATCTGGCTTTGCACATCTCGATGAATTGCAAGGAAGATGCTTTGTCAAACGTGCTAGTTGACACTGGGTCGTCACTCAATGTGTTTCCAAAGTCAACATTGTCAAAGTTATCTTATCAAGGAGCTCCCATGAGGTATAGTGGGGTAATTGTCAAAGCCTTTGATGGCTCTCGCAAGACTGTCATTGGAAAAGTGGACCTTCTAGTCAAGATAGGTCCGAGTGATTTTCAGATTACTTTCCAAGTAATGGATATTCACCCGGCCTACAGCTGTTTGTTGGGAAGGCCATAGATTCATGAAGCAGGGGCTGCTACTTCCATTCTGCACCAGAAGCTCAAATTTGTCAAGAATGGCAAGTTGGTGATTGTGGGAGGTGAGAAAGCATTGTTGGTCATCCATCTGTCACCTTTTTCATATGTAGAAGCTGAGGATGAGGTTGGAACGCCGTTCCAAGACTTATCTATTGCTGCCGAGAAGAGAGTTGGGGCACCTATGTCCTCTTTGAAAGATGCGCAAAAGATTGTCAAGGAAGGTCCTGTTGATCAGTGGGGGCGCGTGGTAGAGGTCGCCGACAACAAGGGAAGAACTAGTTTGGGGTTCCAGAAGGGCTCGTCAACCGTTAGATCAGAAGAGATGCAACTTAGCTTCCGTAGCGGAGGGTTCATTCATGGGAATGAACAACACTTAGTTGCTGTGCTAGAGGACAACGAAGAAGAAGACTGCACCAACTTTGTGACGCATGGACAGACATGCAACAATTGGACTGTTGTTGATATTCTTGTTATTTTGCATCCATCTAAGTAATTGCTTTTATATTTTAAAATCCTTCTCCTATGCCTAAGGGAGAAGTGAACATTGTTGGGCATTTTAAATTGATCATTAATAAAATTAATTCTATTCATCCACATCTTTGATGTTTTGTTTTTACTTTTTGTTTATTTTCTGAAAAAGGTAATCACAAAAAACATGAATAAACAATATAATTGTCCATCTACATAATATTTGGTCACAAATTCACTTCTCTAAAATCAAAATATCAAATCATTATTGAAATTCTGGTATCAAATATGAGATGTCGAAGGTAATGTCACGACACTAATATCTAAACAATACAAACAGGATAAAAGATAAAGAACAATTATGCAAGAGACACAATCGATTGTTAACCCAGTTCGGTGCAAACTCACCTATGTTTGGGGGCTACCAAGCCATGAAGGAAATCCACTAAAATAGAATCAGTTCAAAGACTCTCAGTAAACAACACAAGTTACAGTCTTTTTCACCTAATCTCTACCCGTGTGACTTCTACCTAAGAACTCTTAGATATGAGATCCCACTCACTCCCCCTTAATCACAGTAGTGATATAAACAAGAATTACAATGAAAAGAAGACACTCTTCAAAGACACACACTTGATCTTACTTAACAGCTTCAATCAAGTAGACACACACTCATGCTTAAAAGCTTTGAGTGACAAATTACAACTCAAAAATCAGACCAATTCAATCATCTATGGATGAATTGAATGGCTTACAATTCACACGACCACACAAGACTTAAACCCTTATTTTCTTTCAATTTTTCTTTCCTTATTTCTTGTGTATCAAATCAGGTTTTCCATGTCCTTTTTATAGAAGCATTTGGCTGGGCTTGGACATCATAAAACCCTAAAACTATTTTCCATTCAAATCTTCTCATGACAGTTGATTAGATCTCTTTGGAAAATAAGTTAATCTCGTTGTAATTACTGATTGATAGTGTGTTTAATCATATCTTCAATCATACATAGATTTGCATTAAAAACGCAATCACATAATACATAACATTCAGACTGAATATTTTGTATACAGATGTCATGACATCGGGTCTGACATCCTGGAAAAATCCTGCATAATTACTTTTTAAACATCCAGCAGGTACATGATATCTTATGTTAAGACAACACATGTGACATCTTGTGAACACTCTAGGTTTTACCAAAATTGCTACCAACACAAGAACCAACAAACTCCCCATTTGGCAAATTTTGGCTAAAACATATATCAGTCCATTTGTTCACAAGAGTAAACGCATATCAGCAGTTAAGCAGCAGCAGAAGCAGTAACCACACAATTACTAGCTATAATAGCAACTAGTAATACACACATTAAACACATGGGTGCTTCTTCTCCCCCTAAGTCTATTCAACACAAAGATCTCCTTCAACAACAACAACACCTGTAACATTCAGAATCACACTCTGACATCTCCTTCAACATCTGTAACATTCAGAATCACATTATGACATCTCCTTCAACATCTGTAACAACACAGAACATTAACATCATTTGTCACCTGTTTATCAGCTGTCACTAACTGCAGATCTCCACGTCTCCATACATTAACTACAAATCTCCACATATTAACTTCTCCCCCTTTTCAGTTAAAATAGACCAAAGTGATCAATTAGACAAAATAAATGTCAATCAGTCCAGCAGAGAATGTCACAAAGGATGTTATAACATATAAAATGTTAAACATAAATGTCAGGTGATACAAACCATAATTATACACAACTGCATTAGTTGAGATAATCAGAAATCCAGAAAACTCATAAAGAGCCCAAAAATTACATCATGGCATCAAAAGAGACTGCAAAAAAAACTACAAATATCAAACAGAAAACACCAAATCATCCAAGCATCCAAGCATCCAGAACACACAGCATTCAAATAGGGGAACCATCAACACCACAACTTAGTCTGAGGAGGTAGCATCTTCTTCACCTTCAGATCCAGAACTGCCACTAGAATGGTCTTGAGAATCAGACCTCTCACTTGAGGTATGGGCATTTGTTTCCTTGGCTTCACCAACATTGTCCATCTCTCCTTGCTCCAAGCTACTAATTAGAACCACTAAAGCCTTTTTCCTAGCCTTAGCCACCCTAATCCCAGTTTCCAACTCCTTACAGGTTTCTTTCAATTGAGCAATCAGGCCACCTTGAGAGGTTGGCTTCTTCATTGCAGATGTCATGACAATGTCATTGACATGTCTGCCTTCAAATAACTTGTAATGAATGGACAATGGAGGCTTCCTTCTACTGGGGATATCACTTGTGTTTAAAATACCAGGTTGCTGGCTTAAAATTATTCCACAAATGATTGAGGGAAAGGCAATTGGCAGCTTTACTGCATTAGTGGAAGCATGTCTAACAATTTGTTCAAACATGAACCTTCCATAATCAAAGTTGAGCCTGGTTCCAATAGCATAGATTATCCTTCCAAGAGCATTAGAGATTGTTGAGATATGGTTTGTTGGCACCTAGTTGGCTGAACCTATCTTATGCAAGATAGCATATTTTACAATTAATTTGCCAGCAGATAGATGCTTTTTGCTTGGCCATTCCTTGACTTAACCAGCAGTGATTGTCCTACAGACTTCATTGTCTGTGGCCTCTAATTCAACAACACCTTTTGTTCCTCTCCCTAGGAACTTATTGATTATAGTAGGGGAGAACCTGACACACCTTCCGTTAACAAACACTTTGCAAAACTCTTTGTTGTTCTTGTCAGAAATATCCTCTGGGATATTCACCACAAACTCCTTCACCAGACCTTCAAAGCATTAGGGTAATGCACTAACTGTTTTCATTAAACCAGCAAACTTGATCAACTCCATAACCTCCTTTACTTCCACAACCTCCTTCCCTAGTTCCCTCTCCATAGCAACTCTCCTCTGTATCACAAATTTCCACTTGGCTGCACCATCTTCCAAATGAAAGGAAATGTTATCCAAATGCACAGCAGCAACCTTGGCAGGAGATTTTCTAACAGTTTGCTTTTTAGTAGGAGAGATGTCTGGGACATCGTCTTCAACATCATCTTCAGAATCAGAACTTTCTCTGACCTTTCTCTTCTTGACTTCCACTTTACTCCATGATTTGGAAGGACCTACAACAGCAGCCTTCTTACCAGTTCTGGCTGTCATCATCTCAGCCACAAACCTCCCTTTCCTGGTCTTCATTTTCTTTGCAACACTTGGCTCCAAGTCATGAAGCAAGGTGTCATATTCACTATCTAAGCTCTCTTCCTCCAAATCAATCACCTTTTCAGCAGAGTCATGCTTCTTAGAAGCATCTACAGGTTTCTTACTATGCAAGGTTTTTCCTAGAGAACACAGTCCCTCAGCAGTAATATCTTTCTCTGACCTAGATGAATCATCATCTTTCTCATTTTGAGGTTCCACCTCAGGTGAGAGGTCCCTTCTAGACAGAGGAGTCGAAACTCCCTTGACTGAGTGTCCTTCATTTAGGATCCTTGTGACCAGATTCCTAATGACACGATCTGTATAATGCATGTTATCGTTAGGAGGAGGGTTGTCAGAATTGTTACCTTGAGTGTTTCCTGCCGTGGAAGATGGACCAGGGGCGTCGCCTGGGATTACTGAGAGAGGAATAACTTCTAAAACGTCTTCATCCAGAAAATCCATGGAGGGAGTTCTTGCTTTGTGAGTGGGTTTTGAACCAGAAGATGGTGGATGTTGTGACATTTTGTTGAACTTGTGAAAATATTTTTGTTGCCCTAGCAGAGATGGTCGATACAGTTTGATGAAGATGGAAGTGGTTGTGCTGAGGTTGAGTGTAAAAGTGGTATAGATGGTAGTTCCAATACTAGGTAATGATTTACCATAAATGGGGCACTTTCTTTTAAGTGGGCAGACAATATTTTTATTACCTTTTCCACTCCAAATTAATTGCTATAAATTCTCATGAATACAAATCCCCAATTTCCCTCTTAAACATTCAAACTTATTAGCATCCAAAGCCTTTATAAATATGTCAGCTAATTGCATTTCAGTAGTAACATGCTCTAGTGCTATGATTTTCTCTTCCACAAGTTCTCTAATGAAGTGATGACGAATATCAATGTGCTTTGTCCTGCTGTGCTGAATAGGATTTTTAGAAATATTTATAGCACTCAGGTTGTCACAGTACAATGTCATGACATCTTGTGTGACATTGTATTCAGTTAACATTTGTTTCATCCAAACCAGTTGAGAACAACTACTTTCAGCTGCTATGTATTCAGCTTCAGCAGTGGATAGGGACACACAATTTTGTTTCTTGCTAAACCATGATATCAAATTGTTCCCCAAGAAGAAACATCCTCCTGATGTTCTTTTCCTATCATCAACACATCCAGCCCAGTCAGCATCACAGTAACCAATTAGCATAGATCCAGATCCATGAGTATATAACATCCCATAGTCACTGGTGCCATTGACATATTTCAGTATTCTCTTCACTTGATTTATGTGACTGACTTTTGGTTCAGCTTGATATCTAGCACAAACACCTACAACAAATGCAATGTCAGGTCTGCTTACTGTGAGATATAGCAGACTTCCTATCATGCTTATATACAAACTTTGATCTACACTAACACCATTTTCATCTTTGGAGACTTTCAAATGTGTAGGAGTAGGTGTCCTTTTATGACTTGCATTTTCCATGCCAAACTTCTTAACAATGTTCTTGGCATATTTTCTTTGAGATAGAAAGATAGAATCTTCCATCTGCTTGACTTGTAGCCCAAGGAAATAGGTCAGCTCGCCAACAAGGCTCATCTCAAACTCAGACTGCATTTGTCTAACAAAATGTTCGATCATATGATCTGACATCCCACCAAATGCAATATCATCTACATATATTTGTGCACCATGAGTTTTCCTCCTTCATTCTTCACAAATAGGGTCTTGTCAATACCTCATTTCCTGTATCCATTGTTAGTGAGGAACACAGTGAGTCTCTCATACCAAGCCCTAGGAGCTTGCTTCAAACCATATAGGGCTTTCTTCAATCTGTACACATGCTTTGGAAGATTTGGATCTGTGAATCCTTTAGGTTGTTCAACATATACTTCCTCATTTAAGTAGCCATTTAAGAAGGCACTTTTTACATCCATTTGGAACAGTTTGGATTTCAGAATACATGCCACTCCAAGCAATAGTCTAATGGACTCAAGACGAGCTACAGGGGCAAATGTTTCATCAAAATCCACTCCTTCAACTTGAGTATATCCTTGTGCTACCAATCTTGCTTTGTTTTTGGTAACCACCCCTTGTTCATCAGATTTATTCTTATACACCCACTTTGTACCTATGACATTTACTCTTTCAGGTCTAGGAACCAATTCCCATACTTCATTCCTCTTGAATTGTCCTAACTCCTACTGCACGGCATTGATCCAAAACTCATCAGTCAAAGCTTCCTTGACATTACTAGGCTCAATCTTGGACACAAAGCAGCCATGTGAGATCACTTCCCTTTATCTAGTTGTGACCCCTTTATTTGGATCTCCTATAATGAGATCTTTGGGATGATCCTTCTGAATTCTGATGGAGGGTCCTTTGTTGATTTTTTCATCTTCAGGTTCAGCTTGAGGAGTTTCACTCTCCTTATTTTTGTCTGAGAAATCAGCTGGGGGATCATTCAGAGATGTCTCAACATCGTCTGTGACATCTGTCTGTTGGTCATCAACCACAACATTGATAGACTCCATCATTACTTTTGTTCTGGAATTAAAGACTCTATATGCTCTGCTATTTGTTGAGTATCCCAGGAAAATTCCTTCATCACTTTTGGGATCCATCTTCCTTCTTTGTTCATGATTAGTCAAGATGTAACATTTACTACCAAACACATGAAAGTATTTGACTGTAGGTTTTCTCCCTTTCCAGACTTCATATAGGGTTGTAGGAGTCCCTTTCTTCAAGGTCACTCTGTTGTGAACATAGCAGGCTGTGTTCATAGCTTCAGCCCAAAAGTGGTAAGGCAATTTCTTAGCATGAATCATAGCTCTGGCTGATTCTTGAAGGGTTATATTCTTCCTTTCCACCACATCATTTTGCTGGGGAGTAATGGGAGATGAGAACTCATGATGAATTCCTTCTGAAGAACAGAATTCAGCAAATTTGCTGTTCTCAAATTCCTTCCCATGATCACTTCTAATTTTGATAACTGGACTTTCCTTTTCTCTTTGATGTTTTAAACAGAGATCTTTGAAGACTTCAAAAACATCAGATTTTTCGCTTATAAAGTTGATCCAGGTGTATCTGGAGAAGTCATCCACCACTACATATGCATACTTCTTCCCACCAAGGCTTTCCACCTGCATGGGTCCCATCAAATCCATATGGAGGAGTTCCAGAACTTTGGAAGTGGTGTCATGTCTGAGCTTCTGGTGTGACATCCTTGTCTATTTTCCAATCTGACATTCTCCACAGACTTTTCCTTCATCAATCTTCAAGTTGGGAATTCCTCTAACAACTTCAATAGATATAATCCTCTTCATACCTTTAAGATACAGATGACCCAATCTTTGATGCCATATCTTTACTTCTTCTTCTTTGGCCAAAGTACACATTGAAGAATAACCAGTTTCTTGAGAACTCCACATGTAACAGTTGTCTTTAGACCTGACTTCTTTCATGATCACTTCACTTTCTTTGTTAGTAATCAGACATTCAGTTTTAGTGAAGTTAACATTTAGACCTTGGTCACACAGTTGACTGATGCTTATTAAATTTACAGTCAATCCCTTAACAAGTAGGACATTGTCAAGGTCAGGAACTCCAGGGCAGTCAAGCTTACCAATCCCCTTGATTTCACCCTTTGCTCCATCACCAAAGGTTACATAGCTGGTGGCATGAGGATGAAGGCCAGTTAGCAGGTTTTTGTTTCCAGTCATGTGTTTGGAGCACCCACTGTCAAAATACCAATCTTCTTTGGCTGAAACTCTGAAGGAAGTGTGAGCTATCAGACTTGTAACATCAGTCCTAGGAACCCATTGTTTTTTGTTGACAGGTCTGTGATGTTTGGGTTTAGGTTGATGATGAGAGGGACTAGGATAGCCATACAACTTATAGTTGAATGGTTTTATGTGGCCAAATTTTCCACAGTAGTGACATCTCCATCTTTGATTTTTCCCTTTATGTTGTCTTCCTTTATGATGATGTGACATCTCTAGTTTGCTCCCAGTGTGCCTGCACTTGGGTTTGAGCTTTGATTTTCTACCAGTGTGGCTGCACTTAGGTTTAGGTTCATTGAACCCAATGCCAGACTTGTCTCCTGTTATTTTTCCAGTATGGAGAATTTTGTCTAAGGTGTCAGATCCATTGTTCAGCATTCTTACATACTTGGTCATCTCATCTAGTTTGGAATTCAAGAATATTGCTTCAATCTTAGACTTGGAGATGGTTTCCAAATGTTCTGCCTTCTCATTCTCCAGTTGTGCTATCACTTTCTTCTGGCTTTCAACTTGTCGACACACTTTTACACTTCTATGACACAACTCTCTGTAGGTAGTGGCCAACTCTTCAAAGGTTACTTCATCATCACTTGAATCTTCATCGGAACCCCATCTTCCAGTCAAGGCAGTCACAAGAGTTGCAGACTCTTCTGTTTCACTTTCATCAGACCAAGTGGCAGCAAGACTCCTCTTCTATTTCTTGAGGTAGGTCCAACATTCAGTTCTAATGTGTCCATACCCATCACATTCATGGCACTGAACTCCTTTTCCTTCTTTGGGCTTTTCATCTGACCTTGTTCTTCTTCCAGCATTGTTGGATTTACTGATGTCAGATGCGATATTCTTGACATTAGCCTTAGATCTTACATCCATCTTTTTCATAAGTCTGTTAAACTGTCTTCCCAGCATTGCAACATCATTTTCCAGATCTTCATCAATATCTTGACCACTTTCCTCCTCTTCCTCCTCAGTGTTTGACATGAAGGCTATGCTTTTGACTTTCTTTTCAGATCCATCACACATTCCCATCTCAAATGTTTGAAGGGATCCAATTAGCTCATCAACTCTCATATTGGAAATGTCTTGAGACTCTTCTATGGCTGTCACTTTCATGGCAAATCTCTTAGGGAGTGACCTGAGTATTTTTCTCACTAATTTTTCATTTGACATCTTCTCACCCAGGGCCCTGAGGCATTAGCAATTTCAAGGATATTCATATGAAATTCATGAATATTTTCATCTTCTTTCATCCTTAAATTTTCAAACTTGGTAGTGAGCAGCTGCAGTCTAGACATCTTCACTCTAGAGGTGCCTTCATGAGTGGTTTTGAGAATGTCTCAAGCATCTTTAGCCACTTCACAGTTGTTTACCAATCTGAAGATATTCTTATCTACTCCATTGGATATAGCATTCAATGCTTTAGAGTTCCCAAGGGCTAAGTCATCCTCCTCCTTGGTCCATTGTTCTTCAGCCTTCTTATCAGTAGTGACTTCTCCATCCTTGGTAACAACTGGATGTTCCCAGCCTGTTAACACGGCCTTCCAAGCCTTATTATCCAGAGATTTTAGGAAGGCTACCATTCGAGGTTTCCAGTAGTCATAGTTGGATCCATCCAAAATAGGTGGTCTGTGAACAGATCCTCCATCTCTCTCCATAGTACCAGAAAGTATCGTCCCTAGATCTCACCCAGAACCAGAGCAGGATGCCTGCTCTGATACCAATTGAAATTCTGGTATCAGATATGAGATGTCGAAGGTAATGTCACGAAACTAATATCTGAACAATACAAACAGGATAAAAGATAAAGAACAATTATGCAAGAGACACAATCGATTGTTAACCCAGTTCGGTGCAAACTCACCTACGTTTGGGGGCTACCAAGCCAGGAAGGAAATCCACTAAAATAGAATCAGTTCAAAGACTCTCAGTAAACAACACAAGTTACAGTCTTTTCACCTAATCTCTACCCGTGTGACTTCTACCTAAGAACTCTTAGATATGAGATCCCACTCACTCCCCCTCAATTACACTAGTGATATAAACAAGAATTACAATGAAAAGAAGACACTCTTCAAAGACACACACTTGATCTTACTTAACAGCTTCAATCAAGTAGACACACACTCATGCTTAAAAGCTTTGAGTGACAAATTACAACTCAAAAATCAGACCAATTCAATCATCTATGGATGAATTGAATGGCTTACAATTCACACGACCACACAAGACTTAAACCATTATTCTTTCTCAATATTTCGTTCCTTACTTCTTGTGTATCAAATCAGGTTTTCCATGTCCTTTTTATAGAAGCATTTGGATGGGCTTGGACATCATAAAACCCTAAAATTATTTTCCATTCAAATCTTCTCAAGACAGTTGATTAGATCTCTTTGGAAAATAAGCTAATCTCGTTGTAATTACTGATTGACAGTGTGTTTAATCATATCTTCAATCATACATAGATTTGCATTAAAAACACAATCACATAATAAATAACATTCAGACTGAATGTTCTATATACAGATGTCATGACATCGGGTCTGACATCCTGGAAAAATCTTGCATAATTACTTTTTAAACATCCAGCAGGTACATGATATCTTATGTTAAGACAACACATGTGACATCTTGTGAACACTCTAGGTTTTACCAAAATTGCTGCCTGTAGCACCTCAAATTTGCACCCTACCATTGTACATACATTTTCATCATTAGGTCATTAACATAACATAGTCCACTGCATAACATTGCATTGTCCTTTGCCCAAGTGCAAGTTCAACTGACAAATTAGGTCAAACTGGTCAGGAGATCAGGTCAAGCAAGCAAGCATGTGCCATTGCCATTGAGACAAATCCCTAGGGTTGATTTATCAAGTTCATATGGTCTAAGGATCATTTTGAAGTGATTTGGCCAAAGATTGGATGCTCAGAAGTCATCAGTTAAGCTGAATTTCAGCTGAAGCCCTAGAAAGTCAACGGTGGTCAACTGTGCCTGATTTTATGGATTTGAAGGTGGGAGACGGTTTGAAAGGCCTCATTCATGTCCATATAAGTCTCATTTGACATATCAAAGACCAAGGTTGAAGAATTGGAGGTCAGACAAGAAGTTTCCTAAAATGGCAGGTGACCTGTAATTTCAACTGCCAAAAATGGAAAGTTTTTCTCCTCAAAATTACTTCATCATACAAGCTTCAAATGGAATTTTGTCCAACATGAAAGTTGAAGATCTTGATCTCACCTTTCCAAAAAGTCCAAGAACATGAAATTCCCATGTGTGGTTGGCAAGATATGGTCCAATCATTTTCAGAAAATGCCTAAATTCAAAGTGCCATAACTTTCACATGGAATGGCCAATTTGGTTGATTTTTCTTTGAGAAAACCACATTTCACATGAACTTTCATGGTGCATCATTACATTTCATCAAAAAATCATCATAGCAAAATGGCATTTTTCAAGTGAACTATTTAGCATTTTTGGTGTGAAATAGTGATTTTGTGAATTACATGGAATTTGCACATGGGACCTTTTCATACACATCCAAAATGACATTTAGAACTTGCTTGAACCAAGTTTGGACTGTTACATTGACTGGTTTGGAAAATGGCATTTTTGGCCAAAAGCATGAAATGTGCATTACACTAATCATTTTCCAATTTGCCTAAGCATGATTAATTTTTGGATTAGCATGAGGTATAAAGGTTCTAATCATAACAGAATGCTTAATCACAATCACTATTCTCAGATCCAATTCCAAAAATTCACCAAAATCTCAAATTCTCTCAAAAGTTCATCACACTTTTTTTCAACTTTTCTTTGAATTGCTTGATCCTTTTTGTGTTCTCTTGTGATAATCATCATCAGAAGGTGCTATTGCAGATCTGTTTTCATCAAATCGTGGCCAAGGCATCAAGGAATTACCACTGTCCAAGCATGAACACTTCTATGGCAGTTTGAAGAATCAACCACCTGGAGCATAATCGAGCTGCAAGAACTCTTACATTCAACTTCTACATCATCATTCAACTTCTGTTTTGGCTTTTTGGATCTTGAAACGCACAAATTCCACGACTGCATCTTTATAAGGTTGGAATTCGAAATTCAAAACTCATGAAATCATGCTATGCGTCTTATAGATCTCATCATGTAGAGTATTGTGCAATTTGAATCGTGCGTTTTCGTTGATTATTGAGTGAGAAATCTGGCATTGAATGTTTGATATCAAAACTTCCTTCGATCGATCCCGTTGATATAGGAAGAATTAGGCTAGAGCATGTTGATATTGATGATGTACATGATTAGGCGAGTTCATTGATGTATGGTTTGTCCATTTCCGTGCAAATTTGTTCATGTGGATTTTCTGGAAATTTGTTTGTTGAGATGATGAAGAACGCGTCCAGCTTTTGGTTTTGATCCGTTTTGCTGCTTACATTTTCAAATTCGGTGTTTACCGCGCCTTAGAACCAATCACAAGGCGCCACCGCTTTAATGAAAACTCTGCGTTTTGGCCTGGCTCAAGATATTTACAATTTTGCCACGCAGTTCATTCAAATTCATTTAAATGTTTAAATAAAAATTTCATTTCATCACATAACTTCAAAAAATCACAATTAAATCATGGATTATCCGAATTGAATGAGGATTTTTGCATTGATCTCCAAATTTTCTCTAGTTTTTTTTAGGTATGATAGTCAAAGTTGTGCCTGGTGAATTTTTTGACTTTGTCTAATGCCTTTGATCATGTATACTTCATGTGTATGTTTCACCATTTTAATCATGAAATCTTGATGCCTTAGCCAAAATGCATGAAATTTGATAGGCGTGTTCTTGACTCTTTTCTGGTGATTTTTATGTATAGTTTGCTATTTTTGAGCTTATGGTTTGAGAGATATGATGTGTTGAAGTTGAGTGTGACAATTTGTGTCACACTATGTTGTGCTGTGTTCTTAAATTTTGTTTCCATGCCTATGCTTTGCCATTTGCTCTCAATTTTTGCATGTGGTATCATCTGTATGCCTAGTTTTGCCATGATTGTTTGTAGGATTTGTTGAGCCATTTCCTATTTGATTGGGATTTTTGTTTGCTGTTTACCATTTTGTGAACTTTCCTTGAGTGATCAACTTACATAGCTTGTGAAATGCTCATTCCTTATCATATGGAGATGAAATTTGATGGAGTGGTTATTAACATGTTCAATGTCATTTTGGCTTTGGTCCCATTCATTTCTCATTTGTTGTCACTGTTTTACATTTGCTTGAAGTTGATGTGCCTTTGGTGACCTAATTTGGATTGATTTTTGCATGTCCTGACTTGTTGAATTTAATTTCCCTACTTCCTCTTGTCCAAATAGCATGAAATTTGATATGAAGCTCATCGAATGTGTTCTATTTAGACTTGAATTTTTGTGGAATTTATTGAGCTGTTTTGGTATTTGTTTGATTGTGATCATTCTGTTTTCTCATATGTGATTCACACTTGCCTAGTTTGACTTAAATTGTGCATGAAATGAATTTGGTGCATAGTTTTGATGTGAGGCCAATTGGATTCTCTTCTTAATTGATTTATCTTGGTTTTGATCATTTTTCACTTGCTGTTTTGGGTTTTTCATCTCCTTTTGACCCTAGTCTTGGACTAGTGGTTTGTGATCTCACTTTTGAGTTGTGTTTCAGGTTAATAGCACAAATGGCCTTTGCTTGATGGTGTGCTTCCATTGGAATTGACTTGTGCCTTGTATATAGCTAATTTTGACTTTGTTTTGCAAGAGTTTTATATTTGAGTTTGAGCCTTAATGGCTTGCACTTTGGTGCATTGGCTTGTGTTTGTCTGTGTATAGCTAATTGTGAACCATTTGTTGTTTGGTTTTGTGATTGGTATACTGATTGTATTTGATTGATTTCAGGTACATTAGTTGCTAAGATTGCTTTGCTTTGCTTGATAAGGAATTTGCACTGAGGTATAACATTCTTGTCTCCATGTAGTCTGGAAGACCTGGCCTGTTACTTGGCCAGGCACCTGTCTGAAGTCCTCCTTAAGAGGCAATGTTTGTGCTTGTTTATTTTTGTCCCCAAGCAGGTAAAGACCTTTTGTTAAGGCAATTGGCGGATAAAAGAGATAAGCAATCTATCTCCCGCTCTTCTGTTGAGTCATCCCTCTGCTCACACCACTGTGTTGATGCATTGGGATCCAAGCCAAGATCTTGTACAATGTACAGTGTCAGTGTCTTAAGTGTAGAAGGGTTCCCACTTTTTGGACCCACACTTCTTTGTCTATAGCTCTCCCTGACCAGGGATAAGAGCTGTGAAGTCTAATCTTCACTCACCTTTCATCTGGCTTCACCTTGACTCTCAATGTCAAGGTTAAGAGCTAACACCACCCCTGTACATATGGCTTGCTCTTGCAGCCCCACCCTTGTTTGAGCCTCACTTGTGTGCATATAGTGTGTGCTGTTTGTGATTGTTTGCTATTGCTTGTGCTTTAGGATAGGCTTGCTTCCTGTGCAAGTTAGCTAGAAACCTTGACTTAGGGATGATTTTGCATGATAACATCTAGGCTCGAGTTAGTCTCCCTAGTTGTGTCTCCCTCTGTTATCTGGCTAGACTAGTCCTGTGTCCCTTCGCAGGGGAACTACGTCGCCCTGATCCTCATACCAGATGAGGTACGTAGGCAGGAGATGAGCAGATCTCTCCGGGCGCCCGTTTTGTTTTGTCTTTGTGTGTGTTAGGAGATGGATGTAAGCCCAGCGATTGGCATTCCACATCCTCTTGTTGTGTGCTTGGAAGCTGATGTAAGTCCATCGAGTGGCATTCAGGTTCTAGTGTGGGTTTGTTGGTTCGGATGCTGATGTAAGTCCAGTGATTGGCATTCAGGCTCCGTGTTTGCCTTTTCCTGTGTTTGTTTGTGTGCGTGTTAGCCTAGCTACGAATGCTCTGATTCTCCTTCGTCCAAGGAGATACGTATGCATAGGATGCGACATCCTAGCGAGCATGTGTCGTTTCCCCAGTCCGAACTACTTTGACTCTGATGTCTATGCCTGATAGACTAAGTAGGCCCAGGATGCGATATCCTGCCGAGTCAGTCTTGTTTGTTTTCTTGTGTCTCTTTCAGCCAGTGTGTGTGTGTTTGAGCAGTGTTTTAGCAACCATTTTCCTTCCTATTGTACGTGGATCCCGTCGAGTACGACGGATGCGTAGGGGTGCTAATACCTTCCCTTCGCATAACCGACTCCCGATCCCATTCTCTTTGGTCGCGAGACCATGCTTTTTTCCAGGTTTACTCTGAGCGTTTCCTTTCCCTCTTTTGGGATAAATAACGCACGGTGGCGGCTCTGTTGTTCTTGTTTCCCGCCGGTTTTTCGCGTAATGCGACACTGCCAACATAAGAACCAACAATTATGCAGGTTGGTTTCTAACCCCATTGAATACAATGATCCTTCTCCTTATCCAAATTTTGAATTCCCTGTTTTTGAAGCCGAGGAGGAAAGTGATATAGAAGTAAGTGAGGAATTGTCTCGTCTTCTTGAGCATGATGAGAAAATTATTCAGCCGTTCGAAGAGCAGATTGAGCTAGTCAACTTAGGTTCCGAAGATGATGTGAAGGAAGTCAAGATTGGGTCTCGACTGTGTCCAGATACTAAGAAGGGGTTGATTGATCTTCTTCGAGAGTATTCAGATGTGTTTGCTTGGTCCTATCAAGACATGCCTGGGTTGGATTCTGATATTGTGGAGCATAGATTACCGTTAAAGCCAGAATGCCTACCAGTTAAGCAGAAGTTGAGAAGAACGCATCCTGATATGGCTGTGAAGATCAAAGAGGAAGTTCCGAAGCAGATTGATGCCGGTTTCCTTGTAACTGCTGAGTATCCGCAATGGGTGGCCAATATTGTGCCTGTGCCGAAGAAAGATGGAAAAGTCCGCATGTGTGTTGATTATAGAGATTTGAATAAAGCCAGTCCGAAAGATGATTTCCCTCTGCCACACATTGATATGTTGGTAGACAATACTGCTAAATTCAAAGTCTTTTCGTTTATGGATGGATTTTCCGGATATAATCAGATTAAGATGGCACCCGAAGATATGGAGAAGACCACATTCATTACACCCTGGGGAACATTCTGTTATAGAGTGATGCATTTCGGTCTAAAGAATGCTGATGCAACTTACCAGAGAGCAATGACTACTCTTTTTCATGATATGATGCATAGAGAGATAGAAGTTTATGTCAATGACATGATTGCTAAATCAATTGATGAAGAGGAACATGTTGAGCATTTGTTGAAGTTATTCCAGCGTTTGAGGAAATATAAACTCCGCTTGAACCCCAATAAGTGTACTTTTGGTGTTCGTTCTGGTAAGTTGTTGGGCTTTATTGTCAGCGAGAAGGGTATTGAAGTTGATCCTGCCAAGTCAGAGGCTTTCTCGGCCGCTTGAATTATATTTCCAGATTCATTTCCCATATGACCGCCACATGTGCGCCTATATTCAAGCTTCTTTGGAAAGATCAGTCTTGTGATTGGACCGAAGATTGCTAGAAAGCTTTTGATAGTATCAAGGAATATTTGCTTGAGCCTCCAATTTTGTCTCCACCTGTTGAAGGAAGACCTTTGATCATGTATTTGACTGTGCTAGAAGATAGTATGGGTTGTGTCCTTGGTTAACAAGATGAGACTGGGAAGAAATAATTTGCAATCTACTACCTCAGTAAGAAGTTTACTGACTATGAGACTCGGTATTCAATGCTCGAGAAGACTTGTTGCCCATTGGCTTGGGTCGCTAAGCGTCTGCGTCAGTATATGTTGAATCATACCACTTGGTTGATATCCAAAATGGATCCAATCAAGTATATATTTGAGAAGCCTGCTTTAACTGGGAGAATTTCCCATTGGCAGATGTTGTTATCAGAGTACGATATAGAATACCGATCTTAGAAAGCGATCAAAAGTAGTATCTTGGCTGACCATTTGGCTCACCAACCAATTGAAGATTATCAGTCAGTTTAGTATGACTTTCCTGATGAAGAGATTTTGTACTTGAAAATGAAAGATTGTGATGAACCATTGCTAGAAGAAGGGCCAGAACCTGGTTCCCATTGGGGCATGGTATTTGATGGAGTTGTTAATCAATATGGAAATGGCATTGGGGCAGTAATTATTACTCCTCAAGGCACACATCTACCATTTATAGCTAGATTGACTTTCAAGTGCACAAACAACATGGCAGAATATGAAGCTTGCATTTTGGGGCTTGAAGAGGCCATGAATCTCAGAATCAAGTATTTGGATGTATTCGGTGATTCAGCTTTGGTAGTGAATCAGATCAAAGGAGAATGGGAGACAAATCAACCCGGTTTGACACCGTATAGAGATTATGCGAGGAGGATTTCAACTTTCTTTACAAAGGTTGAGTTTCATCATATCCCTCGAGATGAGAACCGAATGGCAGACGCTCTTGCAACGTTGGCATCAATGATTGTAGTGAAGTATTGGAATAAAGTTCCCAATTTGTCGATGATGCGTCTTGATAGGCCAGCTCATGTGTTTTCTGTTGAAGAGATCAGAGACGAGAAGCCATGGTATTATGATATCAAATGTTTCCTCCAAATTCAGGTTTACCCGCCTGGGGCATCTCTGAAAGATAAGAAGACTTTGAGAAGATTAGCCGAAAATTTCTACTTGAATGGTGATGTACTGTACAAGAGAAACTTCGACATGGTTTTGCTCAGATGCGTGGATAGACACAAAGCAGACTTGTTGATGACTGAAGTGCATCAAGGATCCTTTAGTACTCATTCCAATGGACATGCAATGGCGAAGAAGATGTTGCGAGCAGGTTACTATTGGCTGACAATGGAATCTGATTGTTGCAAATTTATGAAGAAATGCCACAAGTGTCAAACCTATGCTGATAAGATTCATGTTCCTCCGACACTATTGAATGTTATCTCTTCCCCATGGCCCTTCTCCATGTGGGGAATTGATGTGATTGGGATGATTGAGCCCAAAGCTTCGAATGGACATCGTTTCATTTTAGTGGCGATTGACTACTTCACAAAATGGGTTGAAGCGACATCGTATGTGAATATAACCAAGCAAGTTGTTGTAAGGTTTGTCAAGAATCAGATCATATGCCATTATGGTGTGCCAAGCAAGACCATTACTGATAATGGATCGAACTTGAATAACAATATGGTAGAAGCTCTTTGCAAAGACTTCAAGATTGCACATCATAATTCTTCTCCCTATAGACCCAAGATGAATGGGGTTGTTGAAGCTGCAAATAAGAACATCAAGAAGATTATCCAGAAGATGGTTGTCACGTATAAGGATTGGCATGAGATGCTCCCGTTTGCTTTACATGGGTATCGTACATCCGTCTGCACTTCAACAGGGGCAACCCTTTTCTCTCTTGTTTATGGTATGGAAGCAGTGCTCCCCGTAGAGGTTGAGATTCCTTCGTTGCATGTGCTCATGGAAGCCAAGTTGACTGAAGTTGAATGGTGTCAGACCAGGATCGGCCAGTTGAATTTGATTGAAGAGGAGATGTTGACTACCATGTGTCATGGTCAGTTATACCAGCAGAGGATGAAGAAAGCTTTTGATAAGAAGGTCAAACCTCGAGTGTTCAGAGAAGGAGACCTTGTGCTCAAGAAGATTTTGTCATTCAAGCCAGATTCCAGAGGAAAATGGACTCCTAATTATGAAGGCCCATATGTTGTCAAGAGAGCCTTTTCAGGAGGTTCATTGATTCTTATAATTATGGATGGTGAAGAGTTCACGCGTCCTGTGAACACAGATGTAGTCAAGAAATACTTCGTCTAAAAAAGGAAAAGAACAACTCACTAAGTTGAAAAGCCGAAAAGGCAGCTTAGGCAAAAATGAGCGTCTCGATGGATTGAAAACCCGAAAGGGCGATCCAGGCAAAAATTAGAGACATAAAAACAGAAAATAATTTCCCGATAAGTTGAGTACCCCACCTTGGGGTAACTTATGCAAAAATTAGGGATTATGGCAAGTAACTGTATCCTGCTGATCTTCAGTAATTTTTGAAGACTTGTTTGAGCATAAGGGTTGACGTCAGTTCATCTCCAGCAGTGGCCAAAAACGCAGTGGATATCAGGATTTGGTAGAAGGATTAAGGATAATTTGTATTCAATGTAACCCTTTTCCATGTAAATTACCATTTTCAACTTTGTAAAATCTATGGAGTCTTGTCACTTACCGACTACCATTCTATAAATAAAGTTGAGCTTTTATCCAATTGTTTCTACTCTTATTTACTTCAGCCAATAGTTTTAAATTTTTATTATGATCATTTTGAAATAAATTTTTAAATTAAAATCAAATTTTATTAAAAATATAAAAGCAAAAACTTTTCCAAAGCAAGTAACAGTAATATCAACAACATTTCAGTGAATAGCAAGTCCTTAAGTGTGAAGCATCTGAGGTTCCCCAAGCAGTAACTCTTCGGGTATCTCTAGGCATTAGTGTTGATTCATGTCCTCAATAGAGTGTTGTTGTCCTCAGCCAGAGGATTCAGTTCCCCGGTGGAGTGTTTGATACACCAATGGAATTTCTTTTTTGTTCCCCAACTGAGTTGATTGATTCAAATCCAGCGGTGTATCCTTGTCCCCAACAGAGTTTCGGCCTCGCCAGTGGAGTTCGTAGTTCCTCGGCAGGTAGATCGTCATCGGAAGATGTCTGATCCCCCCCAGTAGATCGCCTTGGTGTCCCCACCAATTGTCGCATCTTTGCTCTCACTCAGAGTTTCCTCCTGGTTTCTGAGCAGCTTTTTTTATTCTTCCCTAGTAGGGTTGTCTCCCATTTTTATGGTGTTGACCTAAAATTCCCTACAATTGGATGTGTTTTCTCCTCAGCAGATCTCCTTCTTCCCCAGCTAGGGTTTTGAGCTTTTGGGATGTTGATCTCTCTGTTCTTTAACAGTTTGTCTCCATAATTTTTTTTATGGATTGACCGGGGATTGTACCGGTGGTTCAATTTCTTTGCGACACCTCTGTATCCTTCGTGATTGCTTTGTCAGCATAATCACCATATATACATACACATATACTTTCATATGAATTCATGATTTGCATATCCTGCATCTTCATATTTGTTTGGTTTGAGATTCTCATTCTCTGTTATGGCGATATTTTATCCCCATACCAAATCTGGTGTCTGTCCTCGTTCAAGTGTAGAGTGTCAGCCCCTAAGCAGAAAAGACTTTAACCTTTTTCTGTTTCCCCACTGAGTTTGTTTCCTCGTGGATGATTGTTATTTCAGTTTCCTCTCCGGCAAATTTTCCGGATGGAATTACTTCCCTTGAGTTATGTCCTCATTGGGTTGAGTCTTGATTGACTGTTTCTTTCTAGTTCTTACCTAGATAGATATTTTGGTCCCCTAAGAGTCTATTACCCAGTAATTGGTAATATTCTTCTTAGTTTGTGGTTTGTTACTGCTTGCCCGATACCCGACAAAAGTACCCCTTTTCTCCCCAGTGGAGTCCCCGGAAGTATATCCTTGATATGTTCATCTTAACCAGGTGACGAATATCTTTCTTTTCCCCGCAGGAGTATATCCTTGATATGTTCACTTTAACCAGTGATGGATATTCTCTTCTTTGGTATTCTATCCAGTAAAAAGGTAGTTGTAATCCCTATTTTGTTTCCCCAGAGAGTTAATCCTTGATATGTTCATCTTAATCGATGATGGATTTTCTTCCCTGTTGAGTTTATCCTTGATATGTTCATCTTAACCGATGACGGATACTCTCACCCTTTGGTATTCTATCCAGTAACTGATAGATGTAATCCCTATTTTCTCCCCTTTTAGAGTCTATCCTTGATATGTTCACTTTAACCAGTGACAGATTTTCTCTTTGATTGGTCTTCTACCCAGTAACCGGTAGTTGTAAATCCTACTTTGTCCCCTTGTAGAGTTGATCCTTGATATGTTCATCCTAACCGGTGACGGATTCTCTCTCCGACGGTTTTCTATCCAGATTTTCGATAGATGTAATTCCCTTTTTGTTCAGTTGGTATATCCTTGATATGTTCATCTTAACCGATGACGGGTATCCTCCTTGACATCCCCAAGCAAGTTTATCCTTGATATGTTCATCTTAACCGATGACGGATTTTCTTCCCTGTTGAGTTTATCCTTGATATGTTCATCTTAACCGATGACGGATACTCTCACCCTTTGGTCTTCTGCCCAGTAACTGGTAGTTGTAAATCCTTTTTTCTGCAGTTTTCCCCAGCAAGGTTATTCTTACCCAGTAACCGGTAATGAATATTCCTCCTGGCTTTTCCTCAGCGAGTCATCTTTGATATGTTCATCCTAACCGATGACGGATGTTCTCTCTGTCAGATCTTTATTATCTCCTTACCCAGTAACGGGTAGTAGATAATAGACGTCTACTTCTCCTGTGTTGAAATTTTATTTTCTCCCCAGTCGAGTCAAGTGCGCATTTCCTTAGTGAAATTGTTTTTCCCTGCACGAGTCGAATATTTCAGTTTTATCCTGGCTTATTTGTTTTCCCTATAGATGTTTGTTTCCCCGGCTGAGTCTCTCCATTTTATATGGATCCCCTCAAGTCCCCCAGTAGTTTTAAGTCATAGCCTGGCCTACGCATAACTCCTTTTTATCCTCTCAGAGTCTCTGTCTCCCCAGCGAGTTTTCCTTATGGAATGCATTATACTCCTGTGGACTTTCGGTCTCTTTGATTTCTTTTTCCTTTGTGGCAATATTTCCCCACGAAAGCACTTAATTTTCGCATTCATATCATATGCATCATGAGGTCTCTTAGGGACCAAAATTCGTTTCTCTATGTTGTTATTTAAGCCCATTCTACTGAGTCGACATGAAGATTTTAACCTTCGCCTCCTCAGTTAGAATTTCCTTAAGTAGTGGCAGCTGTAAGACCCCAATTTTGACCCTAAGATCCCTCATGCATTTCATCACAAGCATTAGTATTGGGATCATATCTTGGCATCCTCCTTACCCCTTTTCATTGGGTTTGTTTTGGGAGAGATCATCAAGCACTTTGTGATTATATCATACTTGTATATTATCATTTCACTAACCAAAATACCAAAAATATGTGTTTGTATCTATCTAACTCTTTTAGGTAGGGCATGATCTCATTGATTCATTGATCACATCTAGGGTTTGAGACCCTCATGAACAAAGAGCACAACCAATAATTGATTCAAGAATGGTTATAAGCATCAGGTATGAGTCCCATTTGCTTCTACATGTTATATTGATCAAGTTTGCTTCAAGAGTTTGAGGGTGATTTGCCTTGGAAACCCTAGTTTGAATGGGTATCTTAAGTAACTTCTTCTACAAGCTATCTCACCAACTGATCAAATTTCTCAATGGACACTTCAAAATTCATCATATTATGCATATATGGTCTACCATGAGCCAAGAAAGTCAAGATAATTGGAAATTAGCAAGTTGGTTGATGGTGGTTGGCCAGATGAATTCATCTGATCAAAACTGGGTCTTCCTAGACCCTATCTCCTATGATTTTCACCATATGAAAATTATTCCAAGATTAAACTTACTCTAAATGACATTATAAACAACTTTCATGTTGATATCTAGAGCTAGTTTTGCTTGGAAAATCATTTTCTATGTTGAAACATTATAGGTCATTTTGTCTAAACCCTAATTTGAAAGTCAACTTCCCAAGACCATCACTTGCTCAATTTTTATGAGATGAAAGATTTTCAAGTTTCATAATCAAATTCAATGTGTCTAATTCAACTTTTATGTTTGGAGTGAGAGCTAATTCAACTTCTTTGAACATGTGATATGAGGCTATATTATAGGTCACTTTTGACCTATACCATTGATCAAGTGATTTTGCCAAACTTCAAAAATGCATAACTCTATCATTTCAAATCCAAATGACATGAAATTGGTGACCATTTTAAAGGTATTTTAGAGATATACAACTTTGATGAAGATACATTTCTCATTTCAAGCTCCCATAAAAAGTTAAGCAAGGTGGAATATTGAGACATATGGCTTGACACTTAGAAAAAAATTGATATGTCAAATTTTTCCAAACTTCCACCTCAAATATCTCCAATTTCAAAGCTCCAAATGAAAAAGTGTTAAACATCAAACTTGTTCCTCTTGATCTCACCTTTCCAAAAAGCTAAAATTCATGCATTTTGGATGAGAAATGCCTAGGTTGCACATGGCTTAAACAGACTGGTATCAAGTAGCATGGATCAAACTTCAAACAACAATGCTCAATTGCCTTGCAATCCAATCCACCTCCATTGCATCTGAACTTGATTTTGGACTTTTGGACAATCATTTCATGGGCCTATGCACGCCCATGAAACTTGCTTACATCATTTTTCCAATTTTGGAAACTTGAGGGAGTGTGCAATTATCATTTGAATTCTCTATAAATTGAACTGCATTTGCTCAGAATGAATAGACACCTTGAGCCAGCTTTGAATCCCCACAGAAAACCTTTTGCATTGAGAGGATAAACCTGAAAAACTCTGTTGAATGTGAGCTTGAATCTCCACTGTTTTGGAATTCAATTCTCCAGGAGTGATTTGATTCTAAGCCACTCCATTCCTCTTCTACAAGCAATTTAAGTGAAGCAAAGCACGATTCAGATCAAGATCTAGCAAGCTCAGACCTCCATTGAAGGTATTTTACAGAAAATTTGATCTCTTCGATTCTCCTTGCTTCTTGCTCAATTCTCTTGATTATTGTGTTGGCTGAAGTCCTACCAATGTAGGCAAGGTGTTTGAGTTGTTTTGATGCTGAATTGAAGCAACTCAGATCATGAACCTCATTTTTCAATTCCACATATCTCTTAATATAGTTGGAATTGGAAGAAATGGAGGTGATATTCGTGCTCAGTGATGTTTTCTCTTTAAAAAAATCATATCCTTGTTTGAAATTTTGGTGATGGTTGATGATGACCAGTCCGGCGAGGCTCGCCGGAGAAGACAATCGGAGCTCTGGCTCCGGATATGATATGTTTGAGGTCTAGACCGTGTGATCCAACTCATGTGTTCTAATCTTAGCAGTGCATTGTGATTAACAAGTTTGCAGCGCAGTTGACTCACGTGTTGGTGGAACGCGCGCTGTGGATCATCAGATCTGCCACCTCAATTAATGAGGGAGATCTGATGGTCCACGTATTTTTGCAATTTCTGATTTTCCTTTTTATTTCATTTTTTTCAATAATTCATATTAAATTCAATATTGATCCAAAAAATATGGGACTTTCACCAAAAATTTCCAAATATTTTTCTCTTTCATATTCTGAATTAAAATTATTTTTTGGATCATTATTAATATTTTTCATGAATTAATTAATTTTTCATTTGTTTTTAATTGTTTTTATGAAATTTGTTATCCAATGTCCTTTGACCTTGTTTGGCCTATGATAAATCACATGGCCATTTATTTGGTGTTTTGATGTGATTTTAGGATTTGGACAAAATATATTTGAATTTAATGTATTATTTTAATATTTTTAATTGAATAAATGCCATTTTAATTGTGTTGACCATTTGGATTGACTTATTTGAGTTTCTCATTTGTTGTTGGGCCTTGGTCAAGGTTGATTTGACTTTGTCAAGTTAATATTATTGGATTTAGGGGATTGATGGAATGTAGATTTCATCTCCCAAAATGAATGAATAATATTAATTTGGTAAAAGTCCTCCTTTGACCAATTTGTGATCTCATTCATCCCTTTCCCTCTTCATCTAATTCCCCTTCTTCATCCATTCATTTTCATTGGCCAATGACATCTCAAAGTCCTAATGCTAGTTGATTGAAAGATTAACATGAGTATGGATAAGATTAGGCCACACCTTTTGCATATTTTAGTGTGTGTGGTATGTTTAATGAGCATAGTTCTTAATACTATGTCTCCAACATGCATTAACACCAAAAGCTTATTGCCCGACCTCAAATAGTGGTGACTTCTACATAAGTCCAATTACGATTGCTTAACATGGCGCTAAATTTGTGACATAAAAGGCATAAGCATTCTAGTTAGTGAGATTGTAAGTCTCCCCTCTTCCATGGTATTGTGTGGAAACTTTGCCTTCTTTCCTTCCTTTGGAAGATGTTTTGGTTCAAGGATCCATGCTTGTGGTAAGTGGGTTGAGTGTTCTCCAAAGAATGTCTTGAATGAAAAAGCAAAACAAAACTAACTATTAACATACTAACCATTAACTTTTACTTTCAAGCCTTTACTTTTAATGCAATTTATTTTATTATTCTATTATCATTTATCATTGTACATATCATTCTAATTGTTTATGTTTATGCAATTTTCACTTTGTCCACTTGGACCATATTGTGTAATATTATTTTGCTTTGTGTATATCTTGTCTGTTTGATTGGTCTTTGACCATTAACGCACATAATAATAACAAAAACCCTAAAAGACCTTGAGTGGACTGTTGTTTGATCTCCCCAATTGGACTTAGAATCTAGGCAACATTCCTTTGCTAATGGACTTAGCCAATGCCAATTTGTTGAAGAACCAAAGTCTTGCAAGTTTGAATTCATCTGATACATCATTCAAGATCTCTCCAAATTCATCTGCAACATTGATTATCATTAAGTTGTTATGTTGAACTTGTGGCTTGTGAAATTCATTTGTTACATGGGTTATTTTGAAGAAGATCATTGAAGTGGATAAGCTTGGATGAGGCCATATTTATTTGATGCCTTTGCTCTTCAAGATTGATATGTTTGTGCATTTGTATGTTGATTGAATCTAAAAAGTCCAAGGGAATTTTGGGTTTCTATTGACATACTTGTCTATTGGATTGCTCCCATTTGGTCAGATCTTTTCAACTTTAAACTTTTAAATTTTGTGCATAGGGTAGTCTCTTCATCTTCTCCCCATTTCTTTAATTTCAAAATCTCTCCCTCCATTTTCAAAAACATTCTTTGTGTGAACTATTTTTGTTCTAAACTTTGACCACTTTCAAGAAGATAGAAACTTTGGCCTTATGCCATTTCCTTTTCAAACTCATTTTCTTCAATCAAACTTGTAAATAAACTTAATCATACTTGACTTAAACTTTCAAAAATGCCAAAAAGAACTAACCCATTCAAACCATTTTAGGCCTTTGTGCCTTTCAAACATAAATTTTGTTAAAACCCATTAACTCATTTTGAAATTTCTAGCACGAACTACGAGGTTTTGATCCCTCATTTATATGTTGGTACGTAGGCACAAGACCGAAGGTCTTGTCAAACACAAAAAATATAATTAACCAATCCTTTTCTCATCCCCCCATTCTATTTATTTGTAAACATCACTTTATACAAAGTACATATACACACAAAAAGGGCTCCGTAGGAGTACCTAGGACACTTTGGGTACCTAGGACTCTTGTTAATTGATCCTTAGCTTGCCAATAGCTTAATAATCATGAATTTCCCGCTATATATATATATATATATATATATATATATATATAGTATAATATATAGATATATATATATATATATATATATATATATATATA
>NW_026113050.1:0-2500 GCF_024323335.1 Lathyrus oleraceus
TATATATATATATATATATATATAGTTTTGGGATTTAGAGTGTTACACCAACCCTTAACATAAGAAGAAAGAAGCCAAACAAATTCAAAACGGCCTCGTATTTACACTTGCAATCCTCCTAACAATGAGAAATTTGTTCCAAAAGAGTTATACCAATCTCCACAAAAGAGCGTTTGGTCGATCCTCCCAAAAAAAAACTTACTATAATTAACCGAGGGAAACCACGACTCAGTTGTTAGGATACAAACATCATTGAATCTCCCTCATTAATAGGATTTACTAACTAATAAAATTTAAAGAAAATAAATAAATATTCAGTAGTTAAACCTGAAGAACAGCAAATGCCAACCGATTTGACAACTAAATATCGACGATTGATGTTGATAGCATTTTTTTTAAATCTCAAATGATCAGAATCAATGCTTTTGATACTGAAGTGGAAGAAACTCTTCCTCATCCTCCAATGGAGTAGATGAAGGACAAGAAATTGTTTATCTTATTTGTTTTAACGGTGGTTCACCCGATCTTAACAATCATGTGTGAGTTCACATCTCAATCTACCGTTAGTTTATTTTTGTTTTTATGCAAACTATCTATTATTTTTTAGACGGTTTTATAATGTGAGGTTGCTAGATTAATTTTTCTATAATATTGATTATATTTGATGACATAGAAAATAAATTTAATAGATATATTTTATCGCTTGAATAAAATATAGTCATGATTTTAAATTTTATTATTTTAACTGAATTTTGAACTCTTATTTTAAAATTATAATAATTACAATGTCAAATGTATTATTTTTTTCCAAAATTTATATCTATATTAAATATAACAAGATAGTAAATAGAAAGAAAAATTATATATAATTACAAAATGGGTCATCCTAACTAGTGCTATAAAGACACTCTTTAAGAATTTCAAATAAAAGTTTATTTTTTTTAAAATATTTATTTTAATCTCAATATATTAAATATATACATTTTAAATTATATAGTTTTTGGATTTAGAGTGTTACACACAACCCTTAACATAAGAAGAAAGAAGCCAAAAGAAAAATCAAAGGCCTCGTATTACACTTGCAATCCTCCTAACAATGAGAAATGTTGTTCCAAAAAGAGTTATACCAATCTCACAAAAGAGCGTTGGTCGATCCTCCCAAAAAAACTTACTATAATTAACAACCACGACTCATAGTTGTTAGGATAACAAACATCATTGAATTCTCATTAATAGGATTTACTAACATAAAAAAATTTAAAGAAAAATAAATAAATATTCAGTAGTTCAACCCGAAGAACAGCAAATGCAACCGATTTGACAACTAATAATATCGACGATTGGTGTTGATAGCATTTTTTTAAATCTCAAATGATCAGAATCAATGCTTTTGATACTGAAGTGGAAGAAACTCTTCCTCATCCTCCAATGGAGTAGATGAAGGACAAGAAATTGTTTATCTTATTTGTTTTAACGGTGGTTCACTCGATCTTAACAATCATGTGTGAGTTCACATCTCAATCTACCGTTAGTTTTTTTTTGTTTTTATGCAAACTATCTATTATTCTTTAGACTGTTTATAATGTGAGGTTGCTAGATTAATTTTTCTATAATATTGATATATTTGATGGCATAGAAAATAAATTTAATAGATATATTTTATCGCTTGAATAAAATATAGTCATGATTTTAAATTTTATTATTTTAACTGAATTTTGAACTCTTATTTTAAAATTATAATAAATACAATGTCAAATGTATTATTTTTTTCCAAAAGTTATATCTATATTAAATATAACAAGATAGTAAATAGAAAGAAAAAATTATATATAATTACAAATGGGTCATCCTAACTAGTGCTATAAAGACACTCTTTAAGAATTTCAAAAAAAAGTATTTTTTTTTAAAATATTTATTTTAATCTCAAATATATTTAATATCTAATTTAAATATATATATATATATATATATATATTATATATATATATTAGATATATATATATATATATATATATATATATATTATATATATATATATATATATATATGTAATATATATATATATGTATATATATATATATATATATATATATATATATATATATATATAATATGTATATATATATATATATATCTCTCTCTCTGTGTGTGTCTATCTATCTCGATCTCTCGCTTACTCTCTCTCATATATATATATATTATATATATATATATCTATCTCCTCTAGCTCCTTCTCTTCTCGCTATCTCGCTCTATCAAGTTTTGGGATTTAGAGTGTTACACACAACCCTTAACATAAGAAGAAAGAAGCCAAAAGAAATTCAAGGCCTCGTATTACACTTGCAATCCTCCTAACAATGAGAAATGTTGTTCCAAAAAGAGTTATACCAATCTCAAAAAGAGCGTTGGTCGATCCTCCCAAAAAACTTACTTTAATTAACAACCACGACTCATAGTTGTTAGGATAACAAACATCATTGAATTCTCATTAATAGGATTT
>NW_026113050.1:7500-35000 GCF_024323335.1 Lathyrus oleraceus
TAGAAAGAAAAAATTATATATAATTACAAAATGGGTCATCCTAACTAGTGCTATAAAGACACTCTTTAAGAATTTCAAATAAAAAAGTATATTTTTTTAAAATTATTTATTTTAATCTCAAATATATTAAATATATCATTTTAAATATATATATATATATATATATATATATATATATATATATATATATATATATATATATATATATATATATATATATATATATATATATATATATATATATATATATATATATATATATATATATATATATATATATATATAGTTTTGGGATTTAGAGTGTTACACACAACCCTTAACATAAGAAGAAAGAAGCCAAAGAAAAATCAAAGGCCTCGTATTACACTTGCAATCCTCCTAACAATGAGAAATGTTGTTCCAAAAGAGTTATACCAATCTCATAAAAGAGCGTTGGTCGATCCTCCCAAAAAAACTTACTATAATTAACAACCACGACTCATAGTTGTTAGGATAACAAACATCATTGAATTCTCATTAATAGGATTTACTAACATAAATAAAATTTAAAGAAAAATAAATAAATATTCAGTAGTTCAACCAGAAGAACAGCAAATGCAACCGATTTGACAACTAATAATATCGACGATTGGTGTTGATAGCATTTTATTTAAATCTCAAATGATCAGAATCAATGCTTTTGATACTGAAGTGGAAGAAACTCTTCCTCATCCTCCAATGGAGTAGATGAAGGACAAGAAATTGTTTATCTTATTTGTTTTAACGGTGGTTCACTCGATCTTAACAATCATATGTGAGTTCACATCTCAATCTACCGTTAGTTTATTTTTGTTTTTATGCAAACTATCTATTATTTTTTAGACGGTTTATAATGTGAGGTTGCTAGATTAATTTTTCTATAATATTGATATATTTGATGGCATAGAAAATAAATTTAATAGATATATTTTATCGCTTGAATAAAATATAGTCATGATTTTAAATTTTATTATTTTAACTGAATTTTGAACTCTTATTTTAAAATTATAATAATTACAATGTCAAATGTATTATTTTTTTCCAAAAGTTATATCTATATTAAATATAACAAGATAGTAAATAGAAAGAAAAAATTATATATAATTACAAAATGGGTCATCCTAACTAGTGCTATAAAGACACTCTTTAAGAATTTCAAAAAAAAAGTATATTATTTTAAATTACTTATTTTAATCTCAAATATATATATACATTTTAATATATATAATATATATATATATATATATATATATATATATATGTATATATATATATATATATATATATATATATATATATTATATATATAATAATATATATATATATATATCTATATATATATATATATATATATATATATATATATATATATATATATATATATATATATATAAGTTTTGGGATTTAGAGTGTTACACACAACCCTTAACATAAGAAGAAAGAAGCCAAAAGAAAATTCAAAGGCCTCGTATTACACTTGCAATCCTCCTAACAATGAGAAATGTTGTTCCAAAAAGAGTTATACCAATCTTATAAAAGAGCGTTGGTCGATCCTCCCAAAAAAACTTACTATAATTAACAACCACGACTCATAGTTGTTAGGATAACAAACATCATTGAATTCTCATTAATAGGATTTACTAACATAAATAAATTTAAAGAAAAAATAAATATTCAGTAGTTCAACCTGAAGAACAGCAAATGCAACCGATTTGACAACTAATAATATCGACGATTGATGTTGATAGCATTTTTTTTAAATCTCAAATGATCAGAATCAATGCTTTTGATACTGAAGTGGAAGAAACTCTTCCTCATCCTCCAATGGAGTAGATGAAGGACAAGAAATTGTTTATCTTATTTGTTTTAACGGTGGTTCACTCGATCTTAACAATCATGTGTGAGTTCACATCTCAATCTACCGTTAGTTTATTTTTGTTTTTATGCAAACTATCTATTATTCTTTAGACTGTTTATAATGTGAGGTTGCTAGATTAATTTTTCTATAATATTGATATATTTGATGGCATAGAAAATAAATTTAATAGATATATTTTATCGCTTGAATAAAATATAGTCATGATTTTAAATTTTATTATTTTAACTGAATTTTGAACTCTTATTTTAAAATTATAATAAATACAATGTCAAATGTATTATTTTTTTCCAAAAGTTATATCTATATTAAATATAACAAGATAGTAAATAGAAAGAAAAAATTATATATAATTACAAAATGGGTCATCCTAACTAGTGCTATAAAGACACTCTTTAAGAATTTCAAATAAAAAAGTATATTATTTTTAAATTACTTATTTTAATCTCAAATATATTAATATATATATATATATATATATATATATATATATATATATATATATATATATATATATATATATATATATATATATATATCTATATATATATATATATATATATCTATATATATATATATATATATATATATATATATATATATATAGATATATATATATTATATATATATATATATATATATATATATATATAAATATATAAGTTTTGGGATTTAGAGTGTTACACACAACCCTTAACATAAGAAGAAAGAAGCCAAAAGAAAATTCAAAGGCCTCGTATTACACTTGCAATCCTCCTAACAATGAGAAATGTTTTTCCAAAAGAGTTATACCAATCTCATAAAAGAGCGTTGGTCGATCCTCCCAAAAAAACTTACTATAATTAACAACCACGACTCATAGTTGTTAGGATAACAAACATCATTGAATTCTCATTAATAGGATTTACTAACATAAATAAAATTTAAAGAAAAATAAATAAATATTCAGTAGTTCAACCCGAAGAACAGCAAATGCAACCGATTTGACAACTAATAATATCGACGATTGTGTTGATAGCATTTTTTTTAAATCTCAAATGATCAGAATCAATGCTTTTGATACTGAAGTGGAAGAAACTCTTCCTCATCCTCCAATGGAGTAGATGAAGGACAAGAAATTGTTTATCTTATTTGTTTTAACGGTGGTTCACTCGATCTTAACAATCATCTGTGAGTTCACATCTCAATCTACCGTTAGTTTATTTTTGTTTTTATGCAAACTATCTATTATTTTTTAGACGGTTTATAATGTGAGGTTGCTAGATTAATTTTCTATAATATTGATTATATTTGATGGGATAGAAAATAAATTTAATAGATATATTTTATCGCTTGAATAAAATATAGTCATGATTTTAAATTTTATTATTTTAACTGAATTTTGAACTCTTATTTTAAAATTATAATAATACAATGTCAAATGTATTATTTTTTCCAAAATTTATATCTATATTAAATATAACAAGATAGTAAATAGAAAGAAAAAATTATATATAATTACAAAATGGGTCATCCTAACTAGTGCTATAAAGACACTCTTTAAGAATTTCAAATAAAAAAGTATATTTTTTTAAAATTATTTATTTTAATCTCAAATATATTAAATATATACATTTTAAATATATATATATATATATATATATATATATATATATATATATATATATATTATATATATATATATATATATATATATATATATATATATATATATATATATATATATATATATATATAGTTTTGGGATTTAGAGTGTTACACACAACCCTTAACATAAGAAGAAAGAAGCCAAAAGAAAAATCAAAGGCCTCGTATTACACTTGCAATCCTCCTAACAATGAGAAATGTTGTTCCAAAAAGAGTTATACCAATCTTATAAAAGAGCGTTGGTCGATCCTCCCAAAAAAACTTACTATAATTAACAACCACGACTCATAGTTGTTAGGATAAAAAACATCATTGAATTCTCATTAATAGGATTTACTAACATAAATAAAATTTAAAGAAAAATAAATAAATATTCAGTAGTTCAACCTGAAGAACAGCAAATGCAACCGATTTGACAACTAATAGTATCGACGATTGGTGTTGATAGCATTTCTTTTAAATCTCAAATGATCAGAATCAATGCTTTTGATACTGAAGTGGAAGAAACTCTTCCTCATCCTCCAATGGAGTAGATGAAGGACAAGAAATTGTTTATCTTATTTGTTTTAACGGTGGTTCACTCGATCTTAACAATCATCTGTGAGTTCACATCTCAATCTACCGTTAGTTTATTTTTGTTTTTATGCAAACTATCTATTATTTTTTAGACGGTTTATAATGTGAGGTTGCTAGATTAATTTTTCTATAATATTGATATATTTGATGGCATAGAAAATAAATTTAATAGATATATTTTATCGCTTGAATAAAATATAGTCATGATTTTAAATTTTATTTTAACTGAATTTTGAACTCTTATTTTAAATTATAATAATTACAATGTCAAATGTATTATTTTTTTCCAAAATTTATATCTATATTAAATATAACAAGATAGTAAATAGAAAGAAAAAATTATATATAATTACAAAATGGGTCATCCTAACTAGTGCTATAAAGACACTCTTTAAGAATTTCAAATAAAAAAGTATATTTTTTTAAAATTATTTATTTTAATCTCAAATATATTAAATATATACATTTTAATATATATATATATATATATATATATATATATATATATATATATATATATATATATATATATATAAGTTTTGGGATTTAGAGTGTTACACACAACCCTTAACATAAGAAGAAAGAAGCCAAAAGAAAATTCAAAGGCCTCGTATTACACTTGCAATCCTCCTAACAATGAGAAATGTTGTTCCAAAAAGAGTTATACCAATCTCATAAAAGAGCGTTGGTCGATCCTCCCAAAAAAACTTACTATAATTAACAACCACGACTCATAGTTGTTAGGATAAAAAACATCATGGAATTCTCATTAATAGGATTTACTAACATAAATAAATTTAAAGAAAAATAAATAAATATTCAGTAGTTCAACCCGAAGAACAGCAAATGCAACCGATTTGACAACTAATAATATCGACGATTGGTGTTGATAGCATTTTTTTTAAATCTCAAATGATCAGAATCAATGCTTTTGATACTGAAGTGGAAGAAACTCTTCCTCATCCTCCAATGGAGTAGATGAAGGACAAGAAATTGTTTATCTTATTTGTTTTAACGGTGGTTCACTCGATCTTAACAATCATGTGTGAGTTCACATCTCAATCTACCGTTAGTTTATTTTTGTTTTTATGCAAACTATCTATTATTTTTTAGACGGTTTATAATGTGAGGTTGCTAGATTAATTTTTCTATAATATTGATATATTTGATGGCATAGAAAATAAATTTAATAGATATATTTTATCGCTTGAATAAAATATAGTCATGATTTTAAATTTTATTATTTTAACTGAATTTTGAACTCTTATTTTAAATTATAATAATTACAATGTCAAATGTATTATTTTTTCCAAAAGTTATATCTATATTAAATATAACAAGATAGTAAATAGAAAGAAAAAATTATATATAATTACAAAATGGGTCATCCTAACTAGTGCTATAAAGACACTCTTTAAGAATTTCAAAAAAAAAAGTATATTATTTTTAAATTACTTATTTTAATCTCACATATATTTAATATATACATTTTAATATATATATATATATATATATATATATATATATATATATATATATATATATATATATAATATATATATATATATATATATAATATATATATATATATATATAAGTTTTGGGATTTAGAGTGTTACACACAACCCTTAACATAAGAAGAAAGAAGCCAAAAGAAAATTCAAAGGCCTCGTATTACACTTGCAATCCTCCTAACAATGAGAAATGTTGTTCCAAAAAGAGTTATACCAATCTCATAAAAGAGCGTTGGTCGATCCTCCCAAAAAAACTTACTATAATTAACAACCACGACTCATAGTTGTTAGGATAACAAACATCATTGAATTCTCATTAATAGGATTTACTAACATAAATAAAATTTAAAGAAAAATAAATAAATATTCAGTAGTTCAACCTGAAGAACAGCAAATGCAACCGATTTGACAACTAATAATATCGACGATTGTGTTGATAGCATTTTTTTAAATCTCAAATGATCAGAATCAATGCTTTTGATACTGAAGTGGAAGAAACTCTTCCTCATCCTCCAATGGAGTAGATGAAGGACAAGAAATTGTTTATCTTATTTGTTTTAACGGTGGTTCACTCGATCTTAACAATCATGTGTGAGTTCACATCTCAATCTACCGTTAGTTTATTTTTGTTTTTATGCAAACTATCTATTATTTTTTAGACGGTTTATAATGTGAGGTTGCTAGATTAATTTTTCTATAATATTGATATATTTGATGGCATAGAAAATAAATTTAATAGATATATTTTATCGCTTGAATAAAATATAGTCATGATTTTAAATTTTATTATTTTAACTGAATTTTGAACTCTTATTTTAAAATTATAATAATTACAATGTCAAATGTATTATTTTTTTCCAAAATTATATCTATATTAAATATAACAAGATAGTAAATAGAAAGAAAAAATTATATATAATTACAAAATGGGTCATCCTAACTAGTGCTATAAAGACACTCTTTAAGAATTTCAAATAAAAAAGTTTATTTTTTTTAAATTATTTATTTTAATCTCAAATATATTAAATATATACATTTTAAAATATAAATATATTTTAAATATAATTTAATATATAAAATATATATATATATAATATATATATATATATATATATATATATATATATATATATATATATATATATATATATATATATATATATATATATATATATATATATATTTTGGGATTTAGAGTGTTACACACAACCCTTAACATAAGAAGAAGAAGCCAAAAGAAAATTCAAAGGCCTCGTATTACACTTGCAATCCTCCTAACAATGAGAAATGTTGTTCCAAAAAGAGTTATACCAATCTCATAAAAGAGCGTTGGTCGATCCTCCCAAAAAAACTTACTATAATTAACAACCACGACTCATAGTTGTTAGGATAACAAACATCATTGAATTCTCATTAATAGGATTTACTAACATAAATAAAATTTAAAGAAAAATAAATAAATATTCAGTAGTTCAACCTGAAGAACAGCAAATGCAACCGATTTGACAACTAATAATATCGACGATTGATGTTGATAGCATTTTTTTTAAATCTCAAATGATCAGAATCAATGCTTTTGATACTGAAGTGGAAGAAACTCTTCCTCATCCTCCAATGGAGTAGATGAAGGACAAGAAATTGTTTATCTTATTTGTTTTAACGGTGGTTCACTCGATCTTAACAATCATGTGTGAGTTCACATCTCAATCTACCGTTAGTTTATTTTTGTTTTTATGCAAACTATCTATTATTTTTTAGACGGTTTATAATGTGAGGTTGCTAGATTAATTTTTCTATAATATTGATATATTTGATGGCATAGAAAATAAATTTAAAAGATATATTTTATCGCTTGAATAAAATATAGTCATGATTTTAAATTTTATTATTTTAACTGAATTTTGAACTCTTATTTTAAAATTATAATAATTACAATGTCAAATGTATTATTTTTCCAAAATTATATCTATATTAAATATAACAAGATAGTAAATAGAAAGAAAAAATATATAATTACAAAATGGGTCATCCTAACTAATGCTATAAAGACACTCTTTAAGAATTTCAAATAAAAAATAATATATTTTAAATTAATTATTTTAATCTCAATATATTAAATATATACATTTTAAATATATATATATATATATTATATATATATATATATATATATATATATAATATTATATATATATATATATATATAAGTTTTGGGATTTAGAGTGTTACACACAACCCTTAACATAAGAAGAAAGAAGCCAAAAGAAAATTCAAAGGCCTCGTATTACACTTGCAATCCTCCTAACAATGAGAAATGTTGTTCCAAAAAGAGTTATACCAATCTCATAAAAGAGCGTTGGTCGATCCTCCCAAAAAACTTACTATAATTAACAACCACGACTCATAGTTGTTAGGATAACAAACATCATTGAATTCTCATTAATAGGATTTACTAACATAAATAAAATTTAAAGAAAAATAAATAAATATTCAGTAGTTCAACCTGAAGAACAGCAAATGCAACCGATTTGACAACTAATAATATCGACGATTGATGTTGATAGCATTTTTTTAAATCTCAAATGATCAGAATCAATGCTTTTGATACTGAAGTGGAAGAAACTCTTCCTCATCCTCCAATGGAGTAGATGAAGGACAAGAAATTGTTTATCTTATTTGTTTTAACGGTGGTTCACTCGATCTTAACAATCATGTGTGAGTTCACATCTCAATCTACCGTTAGTTTATTTTGTTTTATGCAAACTATCTATTATTTTTTAGACGGTTTATAATGTGAGGTTGCTAGATTAATTTTCTATAATATTGATATATTTGATGGCATAGAAAATAAATTTAAAAGATATATTTTATCGCTTGAATAAAATATAGTCATGATTTTAAATTTTATTATTTTAACTGAATTTTGAACTCTTATTTTAAAATTATAATAATTACAATGTCAAATGTATTATTTTTTCCAAAATTTATATCTATATTAAATATAACAAGATAGTAAATAGAAAGAAAAAATTATATATAATTACAAAATGGGTCATCCTAACTAATGCTATAAAGACACTCTTTAAGAATTTCAAATAAAAAAGTATATTATTTTAAAATTACTTATTTTAATCTCAAATATATTAAATATATACATTTTAAATATATTATATATATATATATATTATATATATATATTATATATATATATATATAATATATATATATATATATAAGTTTTGGGATTTAGAGTGTTACACACAACCCTTAACATAAGAAGAAAGAAGCCAAAAGAAAATTCAAAGGCCTCGTATTACACTTGCAATCCTCCTAACAATGAGAAATGTTGTTCCAAAAAGAGTTATACCAATCTCACAAAAGAGCGTTGGTCGATCCTCCCAAAAAAACTTACTATAATTAACAACCACGACTCATAGTTGTTAGGATAACAAACATCATTGAATTCTCATTAATAGGATTTACTAACATAAATAAAATTTAAAGAAAAATAAATAAATATTCAGTAGTTCAACCTGAAGAACAGCAAATGCAACCGATTTGACAACTAATAATATCGACGATTGATGTTGATAGCATTTTTTTTAAATCTCAAATGATCAGAATCAATGCTTTTGATACTGAAGTGGAAGAAACTCTTCCTCATCCTCCAATGGAGTAGATGAAGGACAAGAAATTGTTTATCTTATTTGTTTTAACGGTGGTTCACTCGATCTTAACAATCATGTGTGAGTTCACATCTCAATCTACCGTTAGTTTATTTTTGTTTTTATGCAAACTATCTATTATTTTTAGACGGTTTATAATGTGAGGTTGCTAGATTAATTTTTCTATAATATTGATATATTTGATGGCATAGAAAATAAATTTAAAAGATATATTTTATCGCTTGAATAAAATATAGTCATGATTTTAAATTTTATTATTTTAACTGAATTTTGAACTCTTATTTTAAAATTATAATAATTACAATGTCAAATGTATTATTTTTTCCAAAATTTATATCTATATTAAATATAACAAGATAGTAAATAGAAAGAAAAAATATATATAATTACAAAATGGGTCATCCTAACTAATGCTATAAAGACACTCTTTAAGAATTTCAAATAAAAAAATATATTTTTTAAATTATTATTTTAATCTCAAATATATTAAATATATACATTTTAATATATATATATATATATATATATATATATATATATATATATATATATATATATATATATATAGTTTTGGGATTTAGAGTGTTACACACAACCCTTAACATAAGAAGAAAGAAGCCAAAAGAAAATTCAAAGGCCTCGTATTACACTTGCAATCCTCCTAACAATGAGAAATGTTGTTCCAAAAAGAGTTATACCAATCTCATAAAAGAGCGTTGGTCGATCCTCCCAAAAAAACTTACTATAATTAACAACCACGACTCATAGTTGTTAGGATAACAAACATCATTGAATTCTCATTAATAGGATTTACTAACATAAATAAAATTTAAAGAAAAATAAATAAATATTCAGTAGTTCAACCTGAAGAACAGCAAATGCAACCGATTTGACAACTAATAATATCGACGATTGATGTTGATAGCATTTTTTTAAATCTCAAATGATCAGAATCAATGCTTTTGATACTGAAGTGGAAGAAACTCTTCCTCATCCTCCAATGGAGTAGATGAAGGACAAGAAATTGTTTATCTTATTTGTTTTAACGGTGGTTCACTCGATCTTAACAATCATGTGTGAGTTCACATCTCAATCTACCGTTAGTTTATTTTGTTTTTATGCAAACTATCTATTATTTTTTAGACGGTTTATAATGTGAGGTTGCTAGATTAATTTTTCTATAATATTGATATATTTGATGGCATAGAAAATAAATTTAAAGATATATTTTATCGCTTGAATAAAATATAGTCATGATTTTAAATTTTATTATTTTAACTGAATTTTGAACTCTTATTTTAAAATTATAATAATTACAATGTCAAATGTATTATTTTTTCCAAAATTATATCTATATTAAATATAACAAGATAGTAAATAGAAAGAAAAAATTATATATAATTACAAAATGGGTCATCCTAACTAATGCTATAAAGACACTCTTTAAGAATTTCAAATAAAAAAGTATATTATTTTAAAATTACTTATTTTAATCTCAATATATTAAATATATACATTTTAAATATATATATATATATATATATATATATATATATATATATATATATATATATATATATATATATATATATATATATATATATATATATATATATATATAAGTTTTGGGATTTAGAGTGTTACACACAACCTTTAACATAAGAAGATAGAAGCCAAAAGAAAATTCAAAGGCCTCGTATTACACTTGCAATCCTCCTAACAATGAGAAATGTTGTTCCAAAAAGAGTTATACCAATCTCATAAAAGAGCGTTGGTCGATCCTCCCAAAAAAACTTACTATTAGTAACAACCACGACACATAGTTGTTAGGATAACAAACATCATTGAATTCTCATTAATAGGATTTACTAACATAAATAAAATTTAAAGAAAAATAAATAAATATTCAGTAGTTCAACCTGAAGAACAGCAAATGCAACCGATTTGACAACTAATAATATCGACGATTGATGTTGATAGCATTTTTTTAAATCTCAAATGATCAGAATCAATGCTTTTGATACTGAAGTGGAAGAAACTCTTCCTCATCCTCCAATGGAGTAGATGAAGGACAAGAAATTGTTTATCTTATTTGTTTTAACGGTGGTTCACTCGATCTTAACAATCATGTGTGAGTTCACATCTCAATCTACCGTTAGTTTATTTTTGTTTTTATGCAAACTATCTATTATTTTTTAGACGGTTTATAATGTGAGGTTGCTAGATTAATTTTTCTATAATATTGATATATTTGATGGCATAGAAAATAAATTTAAAAGATATATTTTATCGCTTGAATAAAATATAGTCATGATTTTAAATTTTATTATTTTAACTGAATTTTGAACTCTTATTTTAAAATTATAATAATTACAATGTCAAATGTATTATTTTTTTCCAAAAGTTATATCTATATTAAATATAACAAGATAGTAAATAGAAAGAAAAAATTATATATAATTACAAAATGGGTCATCCTAACTAATGCTATAAAGACACTCTTTAAGAATTTCAAATAAAAAAGTATATTATTTTAAAATTACTTATTTTAATCTTAAATATATTAAATATATACATTTTAAATATATATATATATATATATATAAGTTTTGGGATTTAGAGTGTTACACACAACCCTTAACATAAGAAGGAAGAAGCCAAAAGAAAATTCAAAGGCCTCGTATTACACTTGCAATCCTCCTAACAATGAGAAATGTTGTTCCAAAAAGAGTTATACCAATCTCATAAAAGAGCGTTGGTCGATCCTCCCAAAAAAACTTACTTTAATTAACAACCACGACTCATAGTTGTTAGGATAACAAACATCATTGAATTCTCATTAATAGGATTTACTAACATAAATAAAATTTAAAGAAAAATAAATAAATATTCAGTAGTTCAACCTGAAGAACAGCAAATGCAACCGATTTGACAACTAATAATATCGACGATTGATGTTGATAGCATTTTTTTTAAATCTCAAATGATCAGAATCAATGCTTTTGATACTGAAGTGGAAGAAACTCTTCCTCATCCTCCAATGGAGTAGATGAAGGACAAGAAATTGTTTATCTTATTTGTTTTAACGGTGGTTCACTCGATCTTAACAATCATGTGTGAGTTCACATCTCAATCTACCGTTAGTTTATTTTTGTTTTTATGCAAACTATCTATTATTTTTTAGACGGTTTATAATGTGAGGTTGCTAGATTAATTTTTCTATAATATTGATATATTTGATGGCATAGAAAATAAATTTAAAAGATATATTTTATCGCTTGAATAAAATATAGTCATGATTTTAAATTTTATTATTTTAACTGAATTTTGAACTCTTATTTTAAAATTATAATAATTACAATGTCAAATGTATTATTTTTTCCAAAATTTATATCTATATTAAATATAACAAGATAGTAAATAGAAAGAAAAAATTATATATAATTACAAAATGGGTCATCCTAACTAATGCTATAAAGACACTCTTTAAGAATTTCAAATAAAAAAGTATATTTTTTAAATTATTATTTTAATCTCAAATATATTAAATATATTCATTTTAAATATAAATATATAAATATATTATTTTAATATATATATATATATATATATATATATATATATATATATATATATATATATATATATATATAAGTTTTGGGATTTAGAGTGTTACACACAACCCTTAACATAAGAAGAAAGAAGCCAAAAGAAAATTCAAAGGCCTCGTATTACACTTGCAATCCTCCTAACAATGAGAAATGTTGTTCCAAAAAGAGTTATACCAATCTCATAAAAGAGCGTTGGTCGATCCTCCCAAAAAAACTTACTTTAATTAACAACCACGACTCATAGTTGTTAGGATAACAAACATCATTGAATTCTCATTAATAGGATTTACTAACATAAATAAAATTTAAAGAAAAATAAATAAATATTCAGTAGTTCAACCTGAAGAACAGCAAATGCAACCGATTTGACAACTAATAATATCGACGATTGATGTTGATAGCATTTTTTTAAATCTCAAATGATCAGAATCAATGCTTTTGATACTGAAGTGGAAGAAACTCTTCCTCATCCTCCAATGGAGTAGATGAAGGACAAGAAATTGTTTATCTTATTTGTTTTAACGGTGGTTCACTCGATCTTAACAATCATGTGTGAGTTCACATCTCAATCTACCGTTAGTTTATTTTTGTTTTTATGCAAACTATCTATTATTTTTTAGACGGTTTATAATGTGAGGTTGCTAGATTAATTTTTCTATAATATTGATATATTTGATGGCATAGAAAATAAATTTAAAAGATATATTTTATCGCTTGAATAAAATATAGTCATGATTTTAAATTTTATTATTTTAACTGAATTTTGAACTCTTATTTTAAAATTATAATAATTACAATGTCAAATGTATTATTTTTTTCCAAAATTTATATCTATATTAAATATAACAAGATAGTAAATAGAAAGAAAAAATTATATATAATTACAAAATGGGTCATCCTAACTAATGCTATAAAGACACTCTTTAAGAATTTCAAATAAAAAAGTAAATTATTTTAAAATTACTTATTTTATCTTAAATATATTATATATATATATATATTATATATATATATATATATATAAGTTTTGGGATTTAGAGTGTTACACACAACCCTTAACATAAGAAGAAAGAAGCCAAAAGAAAATTCAAAGGCCTCGTATTACACTTGCAATCCTCCTAACAATGAGAAATGTTGTTCCAAAAAGAGTTATACCAATCTCATAAAAGAGCGTTGGTCGATCCTCCCAAAAAAACTTACTTTAATTAACAACCACGACTCATAGTTGTTAGGATAACAAACATCATTGAATTCTCATTAATAGGATTTACTAACATAAATAAAATTTAAAGAAAAATAAATAAATATTCAGTAGTTCAACCTGAAGAACAGCAAATGCAACCGATTTGACAACTAATAATATCGACGATTGATGTTGATAGCATTTTTTTTAAATCTCAAATGATCAGAATCAATGCTTTTGATACTGAAGTGGAAGAAACTCTTCCTCATCCTCCAATGGAGTAGATGAAGGACAAGAAATTGTTTATCTTATTTGTTTTAACGGTGGTTCACTCGATCTTAACAATCATGTGTGAGTTCACATCTCAATCTACCGTTAGTTTATTTTTGTTTTTATGCAAACTATCTATTATTTTTTAGACGGTTTATAATGTGAGGTTGCTAGATTAATTTTTCTATAATATTGATATATTTGATGGCATAGAAAATAAATTTAAAAGATATATTTTATCGCTTGAATAAAATATAGTCATGATTTTAAATTTTATTATTTTAACTGAATTTTGAACTCTTATTTTAAAATTATAATAATTACAATGTCAAATGTATTATTTTTTTCCAAAATTTATATCTATATTAAATATAACAAGATAGTAAATAGAAAGAAAAAATTATATATAATTACAAAATGGGTCATCCTAACTAATGCTATAAAGACACTCTTTAAGAATTTCAAATAAAAAAGTATATTATTTTAAAACTACTTATTTTAATCTAAATATATATATATATATATATATATATATATATATATATATATATATAAGTTTTGGGATTTAGAGTGTTACACACAACCCTTAACATAAGAAGAAGAAGCCAAAAGAAAATTCAAAGGCCTCGTATTACACTTGCAATCCTCCTAACAATGAGAAATGTTGTTCCAAAAAGAGTTATACCAATCTCATAAAAGAGCGTTGGTCGATCCTCCCAAAAAAACTTACTATTATTAACAACCACGACTCATAGTTGTTAGGATAACAAACATCATTGAATTCTCATTAATAGGATTTACTAACATAAATAAAATTTAAAGAAAAATAAATAAATATTCAGTAGTTCACCTGAAGAACAGCAAATGCAACCGATTTGACAACTAATAATATCGACGATTGATGTTGATAGCATTTTTTTTAAATCTCAAATGATCAGAATCAATGCTTTTGATACTGAAGTGGAAGAAACTCTTCCTCATCCTCCAATGGAGTAGATGAAGGACAAGAAATTGTTTATCTTATTTGTTTTAACGGTGGTTCACTCGATCTTAACAATCATGTGTGAGTTCACATCTCAATCTACCGTTAGTTTATTTTTGTTTTTATGCAAACTATCTATTATTTTTTAGACGGTTTATAATGTGAGGTTGCTAGATTAATTTTTCTATAATATTGATATATTTGATGGCATAGAAAATAAATTTAAAAGATATATTTATCGCTTGAATAAAATATAGTCATGATTTTAAATTTTATTATTTTAACTGAATTTTGAACTCTTATTTTAAAATTATAATAATTACAATGTCAAATGTATTATTTTTTCCAAAATTTATATCTATATTAAATATAACAAGATAGTAAATAGAAAGAAAAAATTATATATAATTACAAAATGGGTCATCCTAACTAATGCTATAAAGACACTCTTTAAGAATTTCAAATAAAAAAGTATATTATTTAAAATTACTTATTTTAATCTTAAATATATTAAATATATACATTTTATATATATATATATATATATATATAAGTTTTGGGATTTAGAGTGTTACACACAACCCTTAACATAAGAAGAAAGAAGCCAAAAGAAAATTCAAAGGCCTCGTATTACACTTGCAATCCTTAACAATGAGAAATGTTGTTCCAAAAAGAGTTATACCAATCTCATAAAAGAGCGTTGGTCGATCCTCCCAAAAAAACTTACTTTAATTAACAACCACGACTCATAGTTGTTAGGATAACAAACATCATTGAATTCTCATTAATAGGATTTACTAACATAAATAAAATTTAAAGAAAAATAAATAAATATTCAGTAGTTCAACCTGAAGAACAGCAAATGCAACCGATTTGACAACTAATAATATCGACGATTGATGTTGATAGCATTTTTTTTAAATCTCAAATGATCAGAATCAATGCTTTTGATACTGAAGTGGAAGAAACTCTTCCTCATCCTCCAATGGAGTAGATGAAGGACAAGAAATTGTTTATCTTATTTGTTTTAACGGTGGTTCACTCGATCTTAACAATCATGTGTGAGTTCACATCTCAATCTACCGTTAGTTTATTTTTGTTTTTATGCAAACTATCTATTATTTTTAGACGGTTTATAATGTGAGGTTGCTAGATTAATTTTTCTATAATATTGATATATTTGATGGCATAGAAAATAAATTTAAAAGATATATTTATCGCTTGAATAAAATATAGTCATGATTTTAAATTTTATTATTTTAACTGAATTTTGAACTCTTATTTTAAATTATAATAATTACAATGTCAAATGTATTATTTTTTCCAAAATTTATATCTATATTAAATATAACAAGATAGTAAATAGAAAGAAAAAATTATATATAATTACAAAATGGGTCATCCTAACTAATGCTATAAAGACACTCTTTAAGAATTTCAAATAAAAAAGTAAAATTATTTTAAATTACTTATTTTATATCTTAAATATATTATATATATATATATATATATATATATATATATATATATATATATAAGTTTTGGGATTTAGAGTGTTACACACAACCCTTAACATAAGAAGAAAGAAGCCAAAAGAAAATTCAAAGGCCTCGTATTACACTTGCAATCCTCCTAACAATGAGAAATGTTGTTCCAAAAAGAGTTATACCAATCTCATAAAAGAGCGTTGGTCGATCCTCCCAAAAAAACTTACTTTAATTAACAACCACGACTCATAGTTGTTAGGATAACAAACATCATTGAATTCTCATTAATAGGATTTACTAACATAAATAAAATTTAAAGAAAAATAAATAAATATTCAGTAGTTCAACCTGAAGAACAGCAAATGCAACCGATTTGACAACTAATAATATCGACGATTGATGTTGATAGCATTTTTTTTAAATCTCAAATGATCAGAATCAATGCTTTTGATACTGAAGTGGAAGAAACTCTTCCTCATCCTCCAATGGAGTAGATGAAGGACAAGAAATTGTTTATCTTATTTGTTTTAACGGTGGTTCACTCGATCTTAACAATCATGTGTGAGTTCACATCTCAATCTACCGTTAGTTTACTTTTGTTTTTATGCAAACTATCTATTATTTTTTAGACGGTTTATAATGTGAGGTTGCTAGATTAATTTTTCTATAATATTGATATATTTGATGGCATAGAAAATAAATTTAAAAGATATATTTTATCGCTTGAATAAAATATAGTCATGATTTTAAATTTTATTATTTTAACTGAATTTTGAACTCTTATTTTAAAATTATAATAATTACAATGTCAAATGTATTATTTTTTCCAAAATTTATATCTATATTAAATATAACAAGATAGTAAATAGAAAGAAAAAATTATATATAATTACAAAATGGGTCATCCTAACTAATGCTATAAAGACACTCTTTAAGAATTTCAAATAAAAAAGTAAATTTATTTTAAATTACTTATTTTATATCTTAAATATATTATAATATATATATATTTATAATATATATATATATATATATAAGTTTTGGGATTTAGAGTGTTACACACAACCCTTAACATAAGAAGGAAGAAGCCAAAAGAAAATTCAAAGGCCTCGTATTACACTTGCAATCCTCCTAACAATGAGAAATGTTGTTCCAAAAAGAGTTATACCAATCTCATAAAAGAGCGTTGGTCGATCCTCCCAAAAAAACTTACTTTAATTAACAACCACGACTCATAGTTGTTAGGATAACAAACATCATTGAATTCTCATTAATAGGATTTACTAACATAAATAAAATTTAAAGAAAAATAAATAAATATTCAGTAGTTCAACCTGAAGAACAGCAAATGCAACCGATTTGACAACTAATAATATCGACGATTGATGTTGATAGCATTTTTTTTAAATCTCAAATGATCAGAATCAATGCTTTTGATACTGAAGTGGAAGAAACTCTTCCTCATCCTCCAATGGAGTAGATGAAGGACAAGAAATTGTTTATCTTATTTGTTTTAACGGTGGTTCACTCGATCTTAACAATCATATCCCCTTTCCCCCCATTTTCTTCTTTTTTTTTCTCCCTTCTTCTATTCCCCCCCCCTCTACATACTAACTGCGTGTGAGTTCACATCTCAATCTACCGTTAGTTTATTTTTGTTTTTATGCAAACTATCTATTATTTTTAGACGGTTTATAATGTGAGGTTGCTAGATTAATTTTTCTATAATATTGATATATTTGATGGCATAGAAAATAAATTTAAAAGATATATTTTATCGCTTGAATAAAATATAGTCATGATTTTAAATTTTATTATTTTAACTGAATTTTGAACTCTTATTTTAAAATTATAATAATTACAATGTCAAATGTATTATTTTTTCCAAAATTTATATCTATATTAAATATAACAAGATAGTAAATAGAAAGAAAAAATTATATATAATTACAAAATGGGTCATCCTAACTAATGCTATAAAGACACTCTTTAAGAATTTCAAATAAAAAAGTATATTTTTTAAAATTATTATTTTAATCTCAAATATATTAAATATATTCATTTTAAATATAATATATATATATATATATATATATATATATATATATATATATATATATATATAATATATATATATATATTAAACTTTGGGATTTAGAGTGTTACACACAACCCTTAACATAAGAAGAAAGAAGCCAAAAGAAAATTCAAAGGCCTCGTATTACACTTGCAATCCTCCTAACAATGAGAAATGTTGTTCCAAAAAGAGTTATACCAATCTCATAAAAGAGCGTTGGTCGATCCTCCCAAAAAAACTTACTATTAGTAACAACCACGACACATAGTTGTTAGGATAACAAACATCATTGAATTCTCATTAATAGGATTTACTAACATAAATAAAATTTAAAGAAAAATAAATAAATATTCAGTAGTTCACCCTGAAGAACAGCAAATGCAACCGATTTGACAACTAATAATATCGACGATTGATGTTGATAGCATTTTTTTTAAATCTCAAATGATCAGAATCAATGCTTTTGATACTGAAGTGGAAGAAACTCTTCCTCATCCTCCAATGGAGTAGATGAAGGACAAGAAATTGTTTATCTTATTTGTTTTAACGGTGGTTCACTCGATCTTAACAATCATGTGTGAGTTCACATCTCAATCTACCGTTAGTTTATTTTGTTTTTATGCAAACTATCTATTATTTTTAGACGGTTTATAATGTGAGGTTGCTAGATTAATTTTTCTATAATATTGATATATTTGATGGCATAGAAAATAAATTTAAAAGATATATTTTATCGCTTGAATAAAATATAGTCATGATTTTAAATTTTATTATTTTAACTGAATTTTGAACTCTTATTTTAAAATTATAATAATTACAATGTCAAATGTATTATTTTTTTCCAAAATTTATATCTATATTAAATATAACAAGATAGTAAATAGAAAGAAAAAATTATATATAATTACAAAATGGGTCATCCTAACTAATGCTATAAAGACACTCTTTAAGAATTTCAAATAAAAAAGTATATTATTTTAAAATACTTATTTTAATCTTAAATATATTAAATATATATATATATATAATATATATATATATATATATATATATATATATATATATATATATATATATATATATATATATATATATATATATATATAAGTTTTGGGATTTAGAGTGTTACACACAACCCTTAACATAAGAAGGAAGAAGCCAAAAGAAAATTCAAAGGCCTCGTATTACACTTGCAATCCTCCTAACAATGAGAAATGTTGTTCCAAAAAGAGTTATACCAATCTCATAAAAGAGCGTTGGTCGATCCTCCCAAAAAAACTTATTTATTAACAACCACGACTCATAGTTGTTAGGATAACAAACATCATTGAATTCTCATTAATAGGATTTACTAACATAAATAAAATTTAAAGAAAAATAAATAAATATTCAGTAGTTCAACCTGAAGAACAGCAAATGCAACCGATTTGACAACTAATAATATCGACGATTGATGTTGATAGCATTTTTTTAAATCTCAAATGATCAGAATCAATGCTTTTGATACTGAAGTGGAAGAAACTCTTCCTCATCCTCCAATGGAGTAGATGAAGGACAAGAAATTGTTTATCTTATTTGTTTTAACGGTGGTTCACTCGATCTTAACAATCATGTGTGAGTTCACATCTCAATCTACCGTTAGTTTATTTTTGTTTTTATGCAAACTATCTATTATTTTTTAGACGGTTTATAATGTGAGGTTGCTAGATTAATTTTTCTATAATATTGATATATTTGATGGCATAGAAAATAAATTTAAAAGATATATTTTATCGCTTGAATAAAATATAGTCATGATTTTAAATTTTATTATTTTAACTGAATTTTGAACTCTTATTTTAAAATTATAATAATTACAATGTCAAATGTATTATTTTTTCCAAAATTATATCTATATTAAATATAACAAGATAGTAAATAGAAAGAAAAAATTATATATAATTACAAAATGGGTCATCCTAACTAATGCTATAAAGACACTCTTTAAGAATTTCAAATAAAAAAGTATATTTTTTTAAAATTATTTATTTTAATCTAAATATATTAAATATATATATATATATATATATAATATATATATATATATATATATATATATATATATATATAAGTTTTGGGATTTAGAGTGTTACACACAACCCTTAACATAAGAAGAAAGAAGCCAAAAGAAAATTCAAAGGCCTCGTATTACACTTGCAATCCTCCTAACAATGAGAAATGTTGTTCCAAAAAGAGTTATACCAATCTCATAAAAGAGCGTTGGTCGATCCTCCCAAAAAAACTTACTATTATTAACAACCACGACACATAGTTGTTAGGATAACAAACATCATTGAATTCTCATTAATAGGATTTACTAACATAAATAAAATTTAAAGAAAAATAAATAAATATTCAGTAGTTCACCCTGAAGAACAGCAAATGCAACCGATTTGACAACTAATAATATCGACGATTGATGTTGATAGCATTTTTTTTAAATCTCAAATGATCAGAATCAATGCTTTTGATACTGAAGTGGAAGAAACTCTTCCTCATCCTCCAATGGAGTAGATGAAGGACAAGAAATTGTTTATCTTATTTGTTTTAACGGTGGTTCACTCGATCTTAACAATCATGTGTGAGTTCACATCTCAATCTACCGTTAGTTTATTTTTGTTTTTATGCAAACTATCTATTATTTTTTAGACGGTTTATAATGTGAGGTTGCTAGATTAATTTTTCTATAATATTGATATATTTGATGGCATAGAAAATAAATTTAAAAGATATATTTTATCGCTTGAATAAAATATAGTCATGATTTTAAATTTTATTATTTTAACTGAATTTTGAACTCTTATTTTAAAATTATAATAATTACAATGTCAAATGTATTATTTTTTCCAAAATTTATATCTATATTAAATATAACAAGATAGTAAATAGAAAGAAAAAATTATATATAATTACAAAATGGGTCATCCTAACTAATGCTATAAAGACACTCTTTAAGAATTTCAAATAAAAAAGTATATTTTTTAAAATTATTTATTTTAATCTCAAATATATTAAATATATTCATTTTAAAATAATATATATATATATATTATATATATATATATATATATATATATATATATATATATATATATATATATATAAGTTTGGGATTTAGAGAGTTACACACAACCCTTAACATAAGAAGAAAGAAGCCAAAAGAAAATTCAAAGGCCTCGTATTACACTTGCAATCCTCCTAACAATGAGAAATGTTGTTCCAAAAAGAGTTATACCAATCTCATAAAAGAGCGTTGGTCGATCCTCCCAAAAAACTTACTATATTAACAACCACGACACATAGTTGTTAGGATAACAAACATCATTGAATTCTCATTAATAGGATTTACTAACATAAATAAAATTTAAAGAAAAATAAATAAATATTCAGTAGTTCAACCTGAAGAACAGCAAATGCAACCGATTTGACAACTAATAATATCGACGATTGATGTTGATAGCATTTTTTTTAAATCTCAAATGATCAGAATCAATGCTTTTGATACTGAAGTGGAAGAAACTCTTCCTCATCCTCCAATGGAGTAGATGAAGGACAAGAAATTGTTTATCTTATTTGTTTTAACGGTGGTTCACTCGATCTTAACAATCATGTGTGAGTTCACATCTCAATCTACCGTTAGTTTATTTTTGTTTTTATGCAAACTATCTATTATTTTTTAGACGGTTTATAATGTGAGGTTGCTAGATTAATTTTTCTATAATATTGATATATTTGATGGCATAGAAAATAAATTTAAAAGATATATTTTATCGCTTGAATAAAATATAGTCATGATTTTAAATTTTATTATTTTAACTGAATTTTGAACTCTTATTTTAAAATTATAATAATTACAATGTCAAATGTATTATTTTTTCCAAAATTTATATCTATATTAAATATAACAAGATAGTAAATAGAAAGAAAAAATTATATATAATTACAAAATGGGTCATCCTAACTAATGCTATAAAGACACTCTTTAAGAATTTCAAATAAAAAAGTATATTATTTTAAAAATACTTATTTTAATCTTAAATATATTAATATATATATATATATATATATATATATATATATATATATATATATATATATAAGTTTTGGGATTTAGAGTGTTACACACAACCCTTAACATAAGAAGAAAGAAGCCAAAAGAAAATTCAAAGGCCTCGTATTACACTTGCAATCCTCCTAACAATGAGAAATGTTGTTCCAAAAAGAGTTATACCAATCTCATAAAAGAGCGTTGGTCGATCCTCCCAAAAAAACTTACTTAATTAACAACCACGACTCATAGTTGTTAGGATAACAAACATCATTGAATTCTCATTAATAGGATTTACTAACATAAATAAAATTTAAAGAAAAATAAATAAATATTCAGTAGTTCAACCTGAAGAACAGCAAATGCAACCGATTTGACAACTAATAATATCGACGATTGATGTTGATAGCATTTTTTTTAAATCTCAAATGATCAGAATCAATGCTTTTGATACTGAAGTGGAAGAAACTCTTCCTCATCCTCCAATGGAGTAGATGAAGGACAAGAAATTGTTTATCTTATTTGTTTTAACGGTGGTTCACTCGATCTTAACAATCATGTGTGAGTTCACATCTCAATCTACCGTTAGTTTATTTTTGTTTTTATGCAAACTATCTATTATTTTTTAGACGGTTTATAATGTGAGGTTGCTAGATTAATTTTTCTATAATATTGATATATTTGATGGCATAGAAAATAAATTTAAAAGATATATTTTATCGCTTGAATAAAATATAGTCATGATTTTAAATTTTATTATTTTAACTGAATTTTGAACTCTTATTTTAAAATTATAATAATTACAATGTCAAATGTATTATTTTTTCCAAAATTTATATCTATATTAAATATAACAAGATAGTAAATAGAAAGAAAAAATATATATATAATTACAAAATGGGTCATCCTAACTAATGCTATAAAGACACTCTTTAAGAATTTCAAATAAAAAAGTATATTACTTTAAAATTACTTATTTTAATCTTAAATATATTAAATATATATATATATATATATATATATATATATATAAGTTTTGGGATTTAGAGTGTTACACACAACCCTTAACATAAGAAGAAAGAAGCCAAAAGAAAATTCAAAGGCCTCGTATTACACTTGCAATCCTCCTAACAATGAGAAATGTTGTTCCAAAAGAGTTATACCAATCTCATAAAAGAGCGTTGGTCGATCCTCCCAAAAAAACTTACTTTAATTAACAACCACGACTCATAGTTGTTAGGATAACAAACATCATTGAATTCTCATTAATAGGATTTACTAACATAAATAAAATTTAAAGAAAAATAAATAAATATTCAGTAGTTCAACCTGAAGAACAGCAAATGCAACCGATTTGACAACTAATAATATCGACGATTGATGTTGATAGCATTTTTTTTAAATCTCAAATGATCAGAATCAATGCTTTTGATACTGAAGTGGAAGAAACTCTTCCTCATCCTCCAATGGAGTAGATGAAGGACAAGAAATTGTTTATCTTATTTGTTTTAACGGTGGTTCACTCGATCTTAACAATCATGTGTGAGTTCACATCTCAATCTACCGTTAGTTTATTTTTGTTTTTATGCAAACTATCTATTATTTTTTAGACGGTTTATAATGTGAGGTTGCTAGATTAATTTTTCTATAATATTGATATATTTGATGGCATAGAAAATAAATTTAAAAGATATATTTATCGCTTGAATAAAATATAGTCATGATTTTAAATTTTATTATTTTAACTGAATTTTGAACTCTTATTTTAAAATTATAATAATTACAATGTCAAATGTATTATTTTTTCCAAAATTTATATCTATATTAAATATAACAAGATAGTAAATAGAAAGAAAAAATTATATATAATTACAAAATGGGTCATCCTAACTAATGCTATAAAGACACTCTTTAAGAATTTCAAATAAAAAAGTATATTTTTTTAAAATTATTATTTTAATCTCAATATATTAAATATATTATTTTAAATATATATATATATATATATATATATATATATATATATATATATATATATATATATATATATATATATATATATATATATATATATATATATATATATATATATATATATATATATATATATATTTTGGGATTTAGAGTGTTACACACAACCTTAACATAAGAAGAAAGAAGCCAAAAGAAAATTCAAAGGCCTCGTATTACACTTGCAATCCTCCTAACAATGAGAAATGTTGTTCCAAAAAGAGTTATACCAATCTCATAAAAGAGCGTTGGTCGATCCTCCCAAAAAAACTTACTATTAGTAACAACCACGACTCATAGTTGTTAGGATAACAAACATCATTGAATTCTCATTAATAGGATTTACTAACATAAATAAAATTTAAAGAAAAATAAATAAATATTCAGTAGTTCAACCTGAAGAACAGCAAATGCAACCGATTTGACAACTAATAATATCGACGATTGATGTTGATAGCATTTTTTTAAAATCTCAAATGATCAGAATCAATGCTTTTGATACTGAAGTGGAAGAAACTCTTCCTCATCCTCCAATGGAGTAGATGAAGGACAAGAAATTGTTTATCTTATTTGTTTTAACGGTGGTTCACTCGATCTTAACAATCATGTGTGAGTTCACATCTCAATCTACCGTTAGTTTATTTTTGTTTTTATGCAAACTATCTATTATTTTTTAGACGGTTTATAATGTGAGGTTGCTAGATTAATTTTTCTATAATATTGATATATTTGATGGCATAGAAAATAAATTTAAAAGATATATTTTATCGCTTGAATAAAATATAGTCATGATTTTAAATTTTATTATTTTAACTGAATTTTGAACTCTTATTTTAAAATTATAATAATTACAATGTCAAATGTATTATTTTTTTCCAAAATTTATATCTATATTAAATATAACAAGATAGTAAATAGAAAGAAAAAATTATATATAATTACAAAATGGGTCATCCTAACTAATGCTATAAAGACACTCTTTAAGAATTTCAAATAAAAAAGTAAATTATTTTAAAATTACTTATTTTAATCTTAAATATATATATATATATATATATATATATATATATATATATATATATAAGTTTTGGGATTTAGAGTGTTACACACAACCCTTAACATAAGAAGAAAGAAGCCAAAAGAAAATTCAAAGGCCTCGTATTACACTTGCAATCCTCCTAACAATGAGAAATGTTGTTCCAAAAAGAGTTATACCAATCTCATAAAAGAGCGTTGGTCGATCCTCCCAAAAAAACTTACTTTAATTAACAACCACGACTCATAGTTGTTAGGATAACAAACATCATTGAATTCTCATTAATAGGATTTACTAACATAAATAAAATTTAAAGAAAAATAAATAAATATTCAGTAGTTCAACCTGAAGAACAGCAAATGCAACCGATTTGACAACTAATAATATCGACGATTGATGTTGATAGCATTTTTTTAAATCTCAAATGATCAGAATCAATGCTTTTGATACTGAAGTGGAAGAAACTCTTCCTCATCCTCCAATGGAGTAGATGAAGGACAAGAAATTGTTTATCTTATTTGTTTTAACGGTGGTTCACTCGATCTTAACAATCATGTGTGAGTTCACATCTCAATCTACCGTTAGTTTATTTTGTTTTTATGCAAACTATCTATTATTTTTAGACGGTTTATAATGTGAGGTTGCTAGATTAATTTTTCTATAATATTGATATATTTGATGGCATAGAAAATAAATTTAAAAGATATATTTATCGCTTGAATAAAATATAGTCATGATTTTAAATTTTATTATTTTAACTGAATTTTGAACTCTTATTTTAAATTATAATAATTACAATGTCAAATGTATTATTTTTTTCCAAAATTTATATCTATATTAAATATAACAAGATAGTAAATAGAAAGAAAAAATTATATATAATTACAAAATGGGTCATCCTAACTAATGCTATAAAGACACTCTTTAGAATTTCAAATAAAAAAATATAAAAAATTATTCAAATAATTAAAATATATTATATATATTTTAATATATATATATATATATATATATATATATATATATATATATATATATATATATATATATATATATATATATATATATATATATATATATATATATATATATATATATATATATATAAGTTTGGGATTTAGAGTGTTACACACAACCCTTAACATAAGAAGAAAGAAGCCAAAAGAAAATTCAAAGGCCTCGTATTACACTTGCAATCCTCCTAACAATGAGAAATGTTGTTCCAAAAAGAGTTATACCAATCTCATAAAAGAGCGTTGGTCGATCCTCCCAAAAAAACTTACTTTAATTAACAACCACGACACATAGTTGTTAGGATAACAAACATCATTGAATTCTCATTAATAGGATTTACTAACATAAATAAAATTTAAAGAAAAATAAATAAATATTCAGTAGTTCAACCTGAAGAACAGCAAATGCAACCGATTTGACAACTAA
>NW_026113050.1:37500-44988 GCF_024323335.1 Lathyrus oleraceus
AATTACAAAATGGGTCATCCTAACTAATGCTATAAAGACACTCTTTAAGAATTTCAAATAAAAAGTAAATATTTAAAATTACTTAATTTAATCTTAAATATATATTATAATATATATATATATATATATATATATATATATATATAAGTTTTGGGATTTAGAGTGTTACACACAACCCTTAACATAAGAAGAAAGAAGCCAAAGAAAATTCAAAGGCCTCGTATTACACTTGCAATCCTATAACAATGAGAAATGTTGTTCCAAAAAGAGTTATACCAATCTCATAAAAGAGCGTTGGTCGATCCTCCCAAAAAACTTATATTAATTAACAACCACGACTCATAGTTGTTAGGATAACAAACATCATTGAATTCTCATTAATAGGATTTACTAACATAAATAAAATTTAAAGAAAAATAAATAAATATTCAGTAGTTCAACTGAAGAACAGCAAATGCAACCGATTTGACAACTAATAATATCGACGATTGATGTTGATAGCATTTTTTTAAATCTCAAATGATCAGAATCAATGCTTTTGATACTGAAGTGGAAGAAACTCTTCCTCATCCTCCAATGGAGTAGATGAAGGACAAGAAATTGTTTATCTTATTTGTTTTAACGGTGGTTCACTCGATCTTAACAATCATGTGTGAGTTCACATCTCAATCTACCGTTAGTTTATTTTGTTTTTATGCAAACTATCTATATTTTTTAGACGGTTTATAATGTGAGGTTGCTAGATTAATTTTTCTATAATATTGATATATTTGATGGCATAGAAAATAAATTTAAAAGATATATTTTATCGCTTGAATAAATATAGTCATGATTTTAAATTTTATTATTTAACTGAATTTTGAACTCTTATTTTAAAATATAATAATTACAATGTCAAATGTATTATTTTTTTCCAAAATTTATATCTATATTAAATATAACAAGATAGTAAATAGAAAGAAAAAATTATATATAATTACAAAATGGGTCATCCTAACTAATGCTATAAAGACACTCTTTAAGAATTTCAAATAAAAAAGTATTAATTTTAAAACTACTTATTTTTAATCTAAATATATTAAATATATATATATTATATATATATATATATATATATATATAAGTTTTGGGATTTAGAGTGTTACACACAACCCTTAACATAAGAAGGAAGAAGCCAAAAGAAAATTCAAAGGCCTCGTATTACACTTGCAATCCTCTAACAATGAGAAATGTTGTTCCAAAAAGAGTTATACCAATCTCATAAAAGAGCGTTGGTCGATCCTCCCAAAAAAACTTACTTTAATTAACAACCACGACTCATAGTTGTTAGGATAACAAACATCATTGAATTCTCATTAATAGGATTTACTAACATAAATAAAATTTAAAGAAAAATAAATAAATATTCAGTAGTTCAACCTGAAGAACAGCAAATGCAACCGATTTGACAACTAATAATATCGACGATTGATGTTGATAGCATTTTTTTTAAATCTCAAATGATCAGAATCAATGCTTTTGATACAGGAAAAGAGGGGGGGGGTGGGGGGGGAGACGGAATGAAGTGGAAGAAACTCTTCCTCATCCTCCAATGGAGTAGATGAAGGACAAGAAATTGTTTATCTTATTTGTTTTAACGGTGGTTCACTCGATCTTAACAATCATGTGTGAGTTCACATCTCAATCTACCGTTAGTTTATTTTTGTTTTTATGCAAACTATCTATTATTTTTTAGACGGTTTATAATGTGAGGTTGCTAGATTAATTTTTTATAATATTGATATATTTGATGGCATAGAAAATAAATTTAAAAGATATATTTTATCGCTTGAATAAAATATAGTCATGATTTTAAATTTTATTATTTTAACTGAATTTTGAACTCTTATTTTAAAATTATAATAATTACAATGTCAAATGTATTATTTTTTCCAAAATTTATATCTATATTAAATATAACAAGATAGTAAATAGAAAGAAAAAATTATATATAATTACAAAATGGGTCATCCTAACTAATGCTATAAAGACACTCTTTAAGAATTTCAAATAAAAAGTATATTATTTTAAAACTACTATTTTAATCTTAAATATATTATATATATATATATATATATATATATATATATATATATATATAAGTTTTGGGATTTAGAGTGTTACACACAACCCTTAACATAAGAAGGAAGAAGCCAAAAGAAAATTCAAAGGCCTCGTATTACACTTGCAATCCTCCTAACAATGAGAAATGTTGTTCCAAAAAGAGTTATACCAATCTCATAAAAGAGCGTTGGTCGATCCTCCCAAAAAAACTTATTTTAATTAACAACCACGACTCATAGTTGTTAGGATAACAAACATCATTGAATTCTCATTAATAGGATTTACTAACATAAAATAAATTTAAGAAAAATAAATAAATATTCAGTAGTTCAACCTGAAGAACAGCAAATGCAACCGATTTGACGACTAATAATATCGACGATTGATGTTGATAGCATTTTTTTAAATCTCAAATGATCAGAATCAATGCTTTTGATACTGAAGTGGAAGAAACTCTTCCTCATCCTCCAATGGAGTAGATGAAGGACAAGAAATTGTTTATCTTATTTGTTTTAACGGTGGTTCACTCGATCTTAACAATCATGTGTGAGTTCACATCTCAATCTACCGTTAGTTTATTTTTGTTTTTATGCAAACTATCTATTATTTTTTAGACGGTTTATAATGTGAGGTTGCTAGATTAATTTTTCTATAATATTGATATATTTGATGGCATAGAAAATAAATTTAAAAGATATATTTTATCGCTTGAATAAAATATAGTCATGATTTTAAATTTTATTATTTTAACTGAATTTTGAACTCTTATTTTAAAATTATAATAATTACAATGTCAAATGTATTATTTTTTACCAAAATTTATATCTATATTAAATATAACAAGATAGTAAATAGAAAGAAAAAATTATATATAATTACAAAATGGGTCATCCTAACTAATGCTATAAAGACACTCTTTAAGAATTTCAAATAAAAAGTATATTTTTTAAAATTTTTATTTAATCTAAATATATAATATATCATTTAATATATATATATATATATAATATATATATATATATATATATATATATATATATATATATATATATATATATATATATATATATATATATATATATAACTTTTGGGATTTAGAGTGTTACACACAACCCTTAACATAAGAAGAAGAAGCCAAAAGAAAATTCAAAGGCCTCGTATTACACTTGCAATCCTCCTAACAATGAGAAATGTTGTTCCAAAAAGAGTTATACCAATCTCATAAAAGAGCGTTGGTCGATCCTCCCAAAAAAACTACTATTAGTAACAACCACGACACATAGTTGTTAGGATAACAAACATCATTGAATTCTCATTAATAGGATTTACTAACATAAATAAAATTTAAAGAAAAATAAATAAATATTCAGTAGTTCAACCTGAAGAACAGCAAATGCAACCGATTTGACAACTAATAATATCGACGATTGATGTTGATAGCATTTTTTTAAATCTCAAATGATCAGAATCAATGCTTTTGATACTGAAGTGGAAGAAACTCTTCCTCATCCTCCAATGGAGTAGATGAAGGACAAGAAATTGTTTATCTTATTTGTTTTAACGGGGGTTCACTCGATCTTAACAATCATGTGTGAGTTCACATCTCAATCTACCGTTAGTTTATTTTTGTTTTTATGCAAACTATCTATTATTTTTTAGACGGTTTATAATGTGAGGTTGCTAGATTAATTTTTCTATAATATTGATATATTTGATGGCATAGAAAATAAATTTAAAAGATATATTTTATCGCTTGAATAAAATATAGTCATGATTTTAAATTTTATTATTTTAACTGAATTTTGAACTCTTATTTTAAAATTATAATAATTACAATGTCAAATGTATTATTTTTTCCAAATTTATATCTATATTAAATATAACAAGATAGTAAATAGAAAGAAAAAATTATATATAATTACAAAATGGGTCATCCTAACTAATGCTATAAAGACACTCTTTAAGAATTTCAAAAAAAAAAAAATATAATTTTAAAATTACTTATTTTAATCTTAAATATATTAAAATTATATATTAAATATATATATATTATATATATATATATATATAATATATATATATATATATAAGTTTTGGGATTTAGAGTGTTACACACAACCCTTAACATAAGAAGAAGAAGCCAAAAGAAAATTCAAAGGCCTCGTATTACACTTGCAATCCTCCTAACAATGAGAAATGTTGTTCCAAAAAGAGTTATACCAATCTCATAAAAGAGCGTTGGTCGATCCTCCCAAAAAAACTTACTTTAATTAACAACCACGACTCATAGTTGTTAGGATAACAAACATCATTGAATTCTCATTAATAGGATTTACTAACATAAATAAAATTTAAAGAAAAATAAATAAATATTCAGTAGTTCAACCTGAAGAACAGCAAATGCAACCGATTTGACAACTAATAATATCGACGATTGATGTTGATAGCATTTTTTTTAAATCTCAAATGATCAGAATCAATGCTTTTGATACTGAAGTGGAAGAAACTCTTCCTCATCCTCCAATGGAGTAGATGAAGGACAAGAAATTGTTTATCTTATTTGTTTTAACGGTGGTTCACTCGATCTTAACAATCATGTGTGAGTTCACATATCAATCTACCGTTAGTTTATTTTTGTTTTTATGCAAACTATCTATTATTTTTTAGACGGTTATAATGTGAGGTTGCTAGATTAATTTTTCTATAATATTGATTATATTTGATGGCATAGAAAATAAATTTAAAGATATATTTATCGCTTGAATAAAATATAGTCATGATTTTAAATTTTATTATTTTAACTGAATTTTGAACTCTTATTTTAAAATTATAATAATTACAATGTCAAATGTATTATTTTTTTCCAAAAGTTATATCTATATTAAATATAACAAGATAGTAAATAGAAAGAAAAAATTATATATAATTACAAAATGGGTCATCCTAACTAATGCTATAAAGACACTCTTTAAGAATTTCAAATAAAAAGTATTTTTTTTAAAATTATTTATTTTAATCTTAAATATATTAAATATATTATTTATATAATATATATATATATATAATATCTATATATATATATATATATATAGATATATATATATATATATAGATATATATATATATATATATATATATATATATATATAACTTTGGGATTTAGAGTGTTACACACAACCCTTAACATAAGAAGAAAGAAGCCAAAAGAAAATTCAAAGGCCTCGTATTACACTTGCAATCCTCCTAACAATGAGAAATGTTGTTCCAAAAAGAGTTATACCAATCTCATAAAAGAGCGTTGGTCGATCCTCCCAAAAAAACTTACTTTAGTTAACAACCACGACACATAGTTGTTAGGATAACAAACATCATTGAATTCTCATTAATAGGATTTACTAACATAAATAAAATTTAAAGAAAAATAAATAAATATTCAGTAGTTCAACCTGAAGAACAGCAAATGCAACCGATTTGACAACTAATAATATCGACGATTGATGTTGATAGCATTTTTTTAAATCTCAAATGATCAGAATCAATGCTTTTGATACTGAAGTGGAAGAAACTCTTCCTCATCCTCCAATGGAGTAGATGAAGGACAAGAAATTGTTTATCTTATTTGTTTTAACGGTGGTTCACTCGATCTTAACAATCATGTGTGAGTTCACATCTCAATCTACCGTTAGTTTATTTTTGTTTTTATGCAAACTATCTATTATTTTTTTAGACGGTTTATAATGTGAGGTTGCTAGATTAATTTTTCTATAATATTGATATATTTGATGGCATAGAAAATAAATTTAAAAGATATATTTTATCGCTTGAATAAAATATAGTCATGATTTTAAATTTTATTATTTTAACTGAATTTTGAACTCTTATTTTAAAATTATAATAATTACAATGTCAAATGTATTATTTTTTTCCAAAATTTATATCTATATTAAATATAACAAGATAGTAAATAGAAAGAAAAAATTATATATAATTACAAAATGGGTCATCCTAACTAATGCTATAAAGACACTCTTTAAGAATTTCAAATAAAAAGTATATTTTTTTAAAATTACTTATTTTAATCTCAAATATATTAAATATATCATTTTAAATATATATTTATATATATTATATATATATATATATATATATATATAAAGTTTTGGGATTTAGAGTGTTACACACAACCCTTAACATAAGAAGAAAGAAGCCAAAAGAAAATTCAAAGGCCTCGTATTACACTTGCAATCCTCCTAACAATGAGAAATGTTGTTCCAAAAAGAGTTATACCAATCTCATAAAAGAGCGTTGGTCGATCCTCCAAAAAAAACTTACTATTATTAACAACCACGACACATAGTTGTTAGGATAACAAACATCATTGAATTCTCATTAATAGGATTTACTAACATAAATAAAATTTAAAGAAAAATAAAAAATATTCAGTAGTTCACCTGAAGAACAGCAAATGCAACCGATTTGACAACTAATAATATCGACGATTGATGTTGATAGCATTTTTTTTAAATCTCAAATGATCAGAATCAATGCTTTTGATACTGAAGTGGAAGAAACTCTTCCTCATCCTCCAATGGAGTAGATGAAGGACAAGAAATTGTTTATCTTATTTGTTTTAACGGTGGTTCACTCGATCTTAACAATCATGTGTGAGTTCACATCTCAATCTACCGTTAGTTTATTTTTGTTTTTATGCAAACTATCTATTATTTTTTAGACGGTTTATAATGTGAGGTTGCTAGATTAATTTTTCTATAATATTGATATATTTGATGGCATAGAAAATAAATTTAAAAGATATATTTTATCGCTTGAATAAAATATAGTCATGATTTTAAATTTTATTATTTTTAACGAATTTTGAACTCTTATTTAAAATTATAATAATTACAATGTCAAATGTATTATTTTTTTCCAAAATTTATATCTATATAAATATAACAAGATAGTAAATAGAAAGAAAAAATTATATATAATTACAAAATGGGTCATCCTAACTAATGCTATAAAGACACTCTTTAAGAATTTCAAATAAAAAAGTATATTATTTTAAAATTAATATTATAAATATATATATATATATATATATATATATAATTTTTGGGATAGAGTGTTACACACAACCCTTAACATAAGAAAGAAAGAAGCCAAAAGAAAATTCAAAGGCCTCGTATTACACTTGCAATCCTATTAACAATGAGAAATGTTGTTCCAAAAAGAGTTATACCAATCTCATAAAAGAGCGTTGGTCGATCCTCCCAAAAAAACTTACTTTAATTAACAACCACGACACATAGTGTTAGGATAACAAACATCATTGAATTCTCATTAATAGGATTTACTAAAATAAAAAAATTTAAAGAAAAATAA
>NW_026113051.1:0-44831 GCF_024323335.1 Lathyrus oleraceus
ATGACAACTTTTTGGTTCAACCTTATGGTGAACAAAATCATTCATTACTATCTCTAGCTAACAAACAAGATTGGATGAAAACCTAGGTCAAGAGTTGGTAAACATCTCTCGATCATAAACCAACACAAAGAGTTTTAAATAGAAACAAGTTTTCATCATATATTCACCATTAAAGAGTTTACACATGAAGATCCTTACATTTACACACAAAGCTAGTAATCACCTACATCTAACCTTGACAAATGGATGACTTAGCTACTCATTTTCATGGTAGCTTGGTTGGCAAGTTTCGGAAGAAGGTTGATCAACATCCAAGTCGGATAATCGATGTTGGATGGGAATCCACCTTCTTTTTGTAGAAGATGATTACAAGATGAAGAGAAATGAAAACTAGGGCATAAAAGCTCCCAAGAACAATACTGTAAAAATATCTAACAAAAGTACAAAAGTGGAAAAATGAGGTAAAACTAGGTATGGTGCTCAAAAGTGGCACCTGCTACTTATAGAGTAGTACTGGGCTGTCATGCTCGCTAGGCGAGCAGAATGGCTCGCCTAGCGAGGGTCTAATTGTGGCACACAAGGCACCTGCGCCCAGAGAAAACAGACTAACTCAAACTGTCATGTTCGCCTAGCGAACACACCTTCGCCTAGCGAAGGACACGCTCCAACCTTCGCCCCAGCGAGGTAGAGAGGTTTTGCTACTGGAATGCTCGCTGGGGACTCGCTAGAGCTTCGCCTAGCGAGTGAGTGCTGGTTGCGCTCTTCACCAAAACTGAACGAACTCGCTACCACCTTCGCTATCAGCTCGCCTGGCGAATTTATTTGATAATTTACTGGAGCTTTTCGCTAGCAGCTCGCCTAGCAAGCAGGCTTCGCCACAGCCTTCGCCTAGCGAGCATGCTGAAGAATGCTTGTTTTCCTTGGTTCCTTTGCCAACTTTCTTGTGTCTTAAATTTCAATTATTTCATGCCTTCTTCCTGCACAATAACACACAAATCAAAGGCACCAAGCTTGTTTATCAATGTAATGCATTTCATCTAAAACAAAGGTGATTTTGACAATTTAGCAAGGAAATAGAGTGAAAGATACCCTTAATTGATGGCTCAAATAAGCACTTTTGGGTATCTAACAACTCTCCCCAACTAGATTCTTGCTTGTCCTCAAGCAAAGTATGCCTCTTGAAGGACAAGAGGATTTGCTTTAAGAAAATGGTTTCTCCGAAGTTGGATAAACGGCTCAAACACAAGCGAAATCAGCATATACAAGTTTCCAACGGTTCGAATAAAATAATACACAAGAACTAAAACTTAAATAGCAATGCAAAATATTTATCTATCTACAACAATACTATTCTGAATGAATCATCCTATCTCTCCTCTTCGAATAAGGAATGAAGATTTTACGCGTTTGCAACCGCGGGAATAATCTCACTCTCTAACAAACAATGAAGAAATCAAATAGATTCATACAATGTCTAACAATTAAAAATGGTACTGTGGAAGCATAAAGATCACTAAGGGCTTTTCGGTTGAAGCTTGGTTAGGTTAACAAACAAGGGTCATTTCTAAGGCCATTGAAACGAAAGTGCCGATGCAAAAGAGACATTCACAGTATTATTCACACATCTCGACTTTGTTTCATTTGTTTCTTATTTAAAACCTTCACAACACATATTCCACAACTCAATTTTAATTTTTCACTATTTTTCTTCCAAGCAAGCATTCATTTTCATTCTTTCTATTTTTGTTCTTTTCTTTCACATCAAATATACAAAACAAATGTTTCTTTTCTATATTTTCTATACATATATTTTTTTATGCTTGCTCGGTTTTTCTTTTCTTTTTCAAGAGTTGTGGTACTTACCGATTCTTTTTCGTTCTCCCCAACTTATTTCTTCCTCACCCTAAGTGAATGCTCTTAACTTTTTACGGCAAAAGAACAATAATCAAGATTTTCTGGGTTGTAAAAAAAAAGATTTTTGAGATCTCGCTTTATTTCAAGCCGAGATTCAACTGTTTAAGCTCAAAGGGGTTAACAAATACTCTCTCTGCTCATAGGTAAGTTGTTTTTGGATGTAGTTGTGCTCAAAAGAAAACAAGTGCCTTGATCATTTCTAATTGCTTCCACAATTTCACAATAATAAAAGACAAAGCATGAATCACATGAATCAACAAAACTTATTAGAATCCAGCATTTAAGTGTACAATGGAGGTTTCCTCACAATTTGTGGTTTTAAGTTCTAGATGAAACATTCATTCAATTATGTTGCAAAAAGACAATATTCAATTTACTAAAAAGAGTAAAGTTCCTAATGCATTCTAAAATTCTAGCCGGAGGTAACCATGTACCTTAGCTTCATTCACTTGTTTATTCTTATCATTGCCATCCAAGCTCGGATGCACCTTCATTGGGTACTTCTTGAGGAGCAACCAATCTAGAAGGTTTGCCACTTAATCACCCAAAAATTTATTAAACAAACAAAATTAAAAACAGAAATAAATAACATTAACTGAAAATATAAATTTGTTCATGGGGGACAAAACACCCCAATAGTACAACACCAAAGTCAAGATACAAAATTCGAAAATACAAATAAAAATAACATAAAAACTGAAAAGTACAAAAACTTAACCCTCTAAGGGCTCAGGACTCCTCCTCGCTACCGGCATCAGAACCGGTAGCCTCATCATCAACATCATCATCATCATCATCTGCAACACCTGAAGACGCACCAGCGCCCGCCCCCTCACCAAACACAGGCCTGTCCACAGGCCATTGTGAGAGAGATGAAAATGAGAGAGTGTGGAGAGTGCTCGGCAAAAATGCCTCAGCAGAGTTGCAAAAACAGAAAAGTTGTGTTTGGGCCAAAATGAGTGCCCTGCTGAGATTTTTAATAAGTGCTGTCATGCAGCGCTCGCTGCTGCTTCGCCTAGCGAGCAGCTAGCGAATCAGCTCGCTACTGCCTCGCCTAGCGAACAGCAAGCGAGCATGACAGCAATTGCCTTTTCAAAGGCAGCAGTTCAGGTTCATAAAGCATGGTTTTAGCACTTGGAAACCCAACACAACACAACACAAAAAACAGTAAATACTTACAATGTTGGGGTGCCTCCCAACTAGCGCTTGTTTAACGTCGGCTAAGCTCGACGGTGTGATGCTCACAGAGGAGCATCCAACGGAATTGTGCAGCTTCCGCGATCCACTTTGTTACCGGGATCCATTTTGTTGAGCAACTTTCTCAAGGGCTTTGTTGTCTTCAAGAGGTTCTTGATGAACCTTCGATAAAATCTAATACCACCCTTTTTCGGAACTATTTGCACAACGCTCACCCATTCACCGTCGGCGATAGAATAATTCATCCCGGCCTCTACCAGTTTGACAACCTCTTTCTTCTTCAGCACCCGCATCAATTGATTCTCTTCGTTTGTGGACAAATTATTGCTGATGATCACGGGTTTAGTACAATTATCATCAAGGTACACATATTTCAAATGTGGCTCTAGTTTTGGTTCCTCCACTATATTGGTCATATCCACGCCTTCCCTTGTCTCATCATGATAGAAAAGTTCTCCGTAAGCCTCTAATTCATGCAACCATGCTTCCATCTTTTTTTCTTTAGTTTTGGTCGAAACTTGGTAGACTCCTATAAGAGGTCTTTCGGAAGGATTAGAAATATGAACCTGGTTTGCGACCTCCACTAGCTTCTCCTCTGTGGCATCGATTCGGAAAGAATCGTGTTTATCATTGAGATGCTTTTTGGCTTCAAAAAGATGGAAGGCTACCTCTTCATTTTGGACCCTTACCTTCATCAAACCGTTATCTACGTCTATCATCATTCGCGCGGTTTTCATGAATGGTCGGCCCAGGATGAGCGGAGCATCATCATCCTCTTCCATATCAATAATAATAAAATCAACCGGAAAGAAGAATTTATCAACTTTGACTAACATGTCTTGAGCCACTCCATATGGTGCAGTGGTAGATTTATCAGCAAGTTGCAAAGTCATCTTAGCAGGTTTGATATCAACATTTCCCAATCTTTTGATAATGGACAGGGGAATTAAATTGATGCTAGATCCCAAGTCAATCAAGCCATTACCCATGTAGGTGTCTCCGATGGTTACCGGTAAAGCGACTCGTCCCGGATCGGATTCCTTCCTTGGGAGAGTTTTTTGAATGATGGCACTACATCGTGCATCAAGCAAGATTGTCTCAGGTTCCGTGTACCTCCGTTTTTTTGTAAGTATGTCCTTCATGAATTTGGCATACTTTGGCATTTGCTCCAAGGCTTCAGCAAACGGAATGTTCACTTTCAATTGTTTAAAAATATCCATGAACTGGGCGTAATGCCGTTCATTCTCCCTTTTGGACGGAGCATGAGGATAAGGAAGGTTTTGGATTGGAGTAGCGCTCACTACCTCCTTTCCTTTTGCAATTCTCGAACTCCTCCATCTAGGTTTTTTCACTGGCTCCCTTATTACCTCATCACTTGTATTTTCCTCAATCTCCACACTTTTTTTCTTTTCAACTTCACCATTATTTTCGTTATTTTCAACTTCTTCCTTTTCACTCCATTCCCCCACTTCACCATCAACATTTTCCTCCAATATTTCCTCCTCAATTTCTTTCTCTTTCTCTCTTTGTTCACTCTCAACTCTTTTTTTATTCTCACTACCCAACTCCCTCCCACTTCTCGTCATGATCGCCTTACAATGTGCATTAGGATTTGTTTGCGTGTTTGCCGAAAAAGAAGGACCGGTTTGTTGTTCCGCGAGTTGCTTAGCAAGTTGCCCAACTTGAGTCTCGAGATTTTTATGGCCGCGTCATTGCTCTTTTGGTTAGCCATTGACATTTGCATGAATTGCGTCAATGTCTCTTCCAATTTAGAATTTACGACCGGTGGTTGTTGAGGTTGAGGTTGATAAGGATTTTGCGGAGGGTTTTGACGGCTAGAAGAACCACCTCCATAACCTTGGTTATGATAATAGTTGCTTCTAGGTTGGAACCCTTGGTTCCCTTGGTAATGTTGTTGTTGATTTTGAGGGTGCGGTTGATAAGGTTGTTGTTGTTGTTGTGGTCTCGGTTGATAGTCCCGTTGATTGGCCATGTAGTTTACTTCGTCAAAACCGGGAGGTGGACAAAATCCGGTGTCATGTTCACCTTTACAAAGTTCACAACAAGCTATTTGTTTAGCTTTTGACGGTTCTCTTAACTCTTTGATTTGTTGCGTTAAGAGTTCCACTTGTTGTGAGATGAGCTTGTTTTGGGCAAGGATGGCATCATTCGTCCCTAGCTCAAGCACTCCCGCCTTCTTCAAAGAATTTCCTCGACTTTGACTCTGAAGATCATTTAAAGCCATTCGATTTATGATGTTTGTGGCTTCTTCGGCACTTTTTGACAATAAAGAGCCACCCGAGGTAGCATCCAACAATGTTTTGCAGTTTGGTTGAAGTCCATTTCTGAAGATATGGATTTGAGTCATTTCATCAAATCCATGCCCTTTACATTTCCGAAGCATGGACTTGAATCTTTCCCACGCTTCATTTAATGATTCACTGGTTCCTTGTGAAAACACCGAGATGGCCGTCTTGGATTCCATGAACCGGTTATGGGAGAAGAATCTTTCGATGAATTTCTCTTCTAACACGTTCCAGTCTGTCATTACGGCTGGTGTTTGATCTAGGTACCAATCCTTTGCTTTACCGAGCAAAGCGTGGGGAAATAATCGTCTGAACAACGGAAGCTCCTGAGCCTGATCCACTCCGGCAGCCAATGCTATCTCATAAAATTTTGTGAGAAAAGCAAATGGGTCTTCATGATCCATTCCGGTGAATGGACTTCCATATAATAAATTTAAAGTTCCCGTTTTCATCTCAGCTTGCCTTCCTGTGTGGTTGGCAAACTGAGCGGTGTTCCTTGGACTATTGATGCATGAAGTAGAAATAGGTGGTGGTGGTTGTGGCTCCATGTTTGGTATGAATGGTGGTGGATTTGTGGTTGAAGAACTTTCTCCTTGCTCTTGGCGTTGTCTAGCCTGTTGCCTCCTACGTCTCGTTTTGCTATTGAGCCTCCTTGCGGTTCTCTCGATCTCAGGATCAAAAAGAAGTTCATCCACAGGGATTTTCCCTCGCATAAAACGTAAGCTGCACACTAAACCAAACAGATTATAAGCACAAGTCAAAAATTCACAAGCTAAAACTTAAACAACCATTGCGATGCTCGCAATATCAATTTACAATCCCCGACAACGGCGCCATTTTGTTAAAAGAATATTTCGTGTCGGGTTTTTGTTATCGTATCCACAGGGATTGTAAGATATCACCGCCGTTCGATGATTGTATTAATCTTAGCTCAATGTAACAATAGGGTTTTGGTTGGTTGTCACGTTATCTTGCATAAAAAGGTATTAAATTGCGGTAAAAGTTATGGTTTGATTAAATGAGAAATATTGCCAAAGTTAGGGTTCGATGATTACTTTGCATGTATTTGTTCGGTCAACAATCTTATAAACTCCTTTAGATGATAAATCATTTCACAAAGTCCTCCCAATATGTTTCTCTCGAACACACATTGTGAGTTTTCCCATTTTGATCCATTGTTTCTCTCGAACATAATCTATCAAAATGACAACTTTTTGGTTCAACCTTATGGTGAACAAAATCATTCATTACTATCTCTAGCTAACAAACAAGATTGGATGAAAACCTAGGTCAAGAGTTGGTAAACATCTCTCGATCATAAACCAACACAAAGAGTTTTAAATAGAAACAAAGTTTTCATCATATATTCACCATTAAAGAGTTTACACATGAAGATCCTTACATTTACACACAAAGCTAGTAATCACCTACATCTAACCTTGACAAATGGATGACTTAGCTACTCATTTTCATGGTAGCTTGGTCGGCAAGTTTCGGAAGAAGGTTGATCAACATCCAAGTCGGATAATCGATGTTGGATGGGAATCCACCTTCTTTTTGTAGAAGATGATTACAAGATGAAGAGAAATGAAAACTAGGGCATAAAAGCTCCCAAGAACAATGCTGTAAAAATATCTAACAAAAGTACAAAAGTGGAAAAATGAGGTAAAACTAGGTATGGTGCTCAAAAGTGGCACCTGCTACTTATAGAGTAGTACTGGGCTGTCATGCTCGCTAGGCGAGCAGAATGGCTCGCCTAGCGAGGGTCTAATTGTGGCACACAAGGCACCTGCGCCCAGAGAAAACAGACTAACTCAAACTGTCATGTTCGCCTAGCGAACACACCTTCGCCTAGCGAAGGACACGCTCCAACCTTCGCCCCAGCGAGGTTGAGAGGTTTTGCTACTGGAATGCTCGTTGGGGACTCGCTAGAGCTTCGCCTAGCGAGTGAGTGCTGGCTGCGCTCTTCACCAAAACTGAACGAACTCGCTACCACCTTCGCTATCAGCTCGCCTGGCGAATTTATTTGATAATTTACTGGAGCTTTTCGCTAGCAGCTCGCCTAGCAAGCAGGCTTCGCCACAGCCTTCGCCTAGCGAGCATGCTGAAGAATGCTTATTTTCTTTGGTTCCTTTGCCAACTTTCTTGTGTCTTAAATTTCAATTATTTCATGCCTTCTTCCTGCACAATAACACACAAATCAAAGGCACCAAGCTTGTTTATCAATGTAATGCATTTCATCTAAAACAAAGGTGATTTTGACAATTTAGCAAGGAAATAGAGTGAAAGATACCCTTAATTGATGACTCAAATAAGCACTTTTGGGTATCTAACAGTGACCCTGTAGGTTTTTGCGGCATTGGCAATTATATTAAATCACGTATTTAACATAATAAACAGTGAGCGGTATCTAGCAACACATCACTGCTACCCAAGACACGAAAATGTCATGTGATCTGAAAAATCCTTCTGTGATAATATTTTGTGTATTATTACCCTTTTGCCCTTATGTCTATATTGAACACAAGGCATAGACCGTGTCATCCTTGTCCAGTTCAATATTGGGCCCATAGACATTTATCCTGTTATGCAGGATGGGCAAATTCCATTTAGGTCACTCATGTCCCTCAGCATGCTTCGTGGAGTACCCATCAACTGTCTTTATGGTTATCCAGTTACGGACAATGTTTGATCAGCAATAAAGCACTCGACTCTACATCTAGGGTCCATAGTGGTTTCAGGTCGAAGGGTGGTATACACCATTATCACCATGAGAATAACTTATGACACTTTGCATAACATTCTATATAGTATTCTCATAGCGGGTCAATCCAGTGTAAATATTACTCTTAATATTCATACCTATGTTTAAGACTTGACAACTCCTTATCCATGATCCATGATATGTGATCATCAGTCTACATACATAATAGTCTTAATGCTTTAATGTTATCCCACTTCACAATAAAGCTCGACTACGGATACTTTAAGAATAGTGTCCTTATGTTTAATGTGATCTCATGATCAAGTCACACTTGATACATTAAACAGACTAGCTATTCTATGGACTTTATTAAACAAACGTAATAAAGAAAAAGCCTTTTATTATTAATAAATAATTCGATACAAGTACCAAAAATATTGGCCTCTAGGGCTTACACCAACTGCTCAACCACAAGGCTATGAAGTGAAAGGGGGTGAGAACAATGTGTACAAGCTTGAGAAAGCCCTTTATGGCTTGAAGCAAGCTCTGAGGGCGTGGTTCAATAGAATTGAAGGTTACTTCATCAAAGAAGGATTTGAAAGGAGTTGTTGTGACCACACTTTATTTGTCAAGAAGCTTGAGGACAACAAAATTTTGATTGCAATATGTCAATGACCTTATTTTTACGAGTAATGATTTGTCGATGGTGCAAGGTTTCAAGACCTCAATGGAAAACGAGTTTAAAATGCATGATCTTGGCGAAATGAGGTATTTCCTGGGTGTTGAAGTTAATCAGGGAAGCAGTGGCATTTACATGAGTCAAAATAAATATGCAAATGAAGGACTTGAGAGATTTCGAATGGGAGACTGCAATGGAGTCAAAAATCTAATAGTGGTAGGAAGCAAATCGACAAAGGAAGAGGTGCAAAAGTTGATGCAACAATGTTCAAACAAATTATTGAAAGTCTCATGTATGTGACAATGACGAGACCTGACTTAATGTATAATGTTTGTCTCCTAAGCATATTTATGTCAAGTCCAAAGGAAACACACATGTTAGCAGCCAAAAGAGTATTGAGATACATTCAGTCCACTGTAGGTTTTGGTATTTTTTATAAAAGGGATTATACAACTGAAATGATGGCATATACAGATATCGATTATGCTGGCGATGCTGGCGATTTGGATGACCAAAAGAGTACGTCCATATATGTATTTATGTTAAGTGGTGGAGCTGTAGCATGGGCATCTAAGAAGCAACCTGTGATAACTTTGTCAACCACAGAAGCAGAATATGTCGTTGTTGTCTCTTGCGCGTACCAAAGTATCTGGATAAAGCGAATTTTAAAACATATAAAAGAAATTCAAAATGACTCTGCTAAAATTTTCTGTGATAATTTTTCCACTATTAAACTTGCAAAAAATCTCGTCTTCCATGGAAGAAGTAAACACATTGACGTATGATTTTATTTTTTAAGAAATCTTACAAATGATGGATCAATCAATATGCAATACATTGGTGGCAATGAGCAAATAGCTGACATCATGACCATGACCAAGCCTTTGAAGATTGATCAGTTCGAAAAACTCAAAGAAGCAACGGGCGTTGGAAGCAGTCTTGGCATAAATTAACATGTAGCTGACATGTTTAGTTTAGGGGAGAGTTTTGTAAGTATTTTCTCATTAGTAGTTTGTTTCAATAAGTTCCTATAAATAAGACATGATAGAGTTAGTTTTACATTTGACTCATTCTTGTTTTTTAAATTCACGTTTTTTGAGTTTATGGGAGAAGTGCCTTTATTTCATATTTTAAGTTTTTTTGTAAGACTATTTAATAGTTGCAATTGATTACTTTCAAAAGAACAAATATCGTTGCATTTTATGCGATTTACTATTGTGTTCATTGTTTTATTAACATTAACTTGCTAGCTTATACGGGCTGATGATGTCCATAATTTACATTGGCAATTGCCACAATCACAATATTGTCACTGCATAACATGATTATGTAGTCTGCACTTGAAAACCTTGTTAATGTCATGCCTAAATTGTGGGATTTTTATTTTTAGTGCAAAATTGTTAAGTTTAGGAGATCATGCTTTTCTTAGACTTAATTAGTCATGAATCAAATCATAATAAAACTCTTTAATCCAAAATGTAGTAACACTTACATATTTGCATATTTCCAATAATGTTGGAGTATCTATATTCTATTTTAAATTTCATTGTTAATATGGTGCTTTGTTATTGCACCCATGTATTTGGTTTGACCGTATTTGGTTGCAGATGTTGGCCTTACACATAATGATATTATCATTGTTTAATGTCATATTTTTAAGTTTTAATACTCACTGATTTGTTAAATGGAGGTTGCTCAAGTTGCTGTCATGGTTGTTCTCCAGTCAAGTCTGGTAGAATTATCCTTGTAGAATCAATTAAGTTCTGACTAATATCTTAATTGTTTTTTACACACACATATATAATACTCCATCTTACAAGATCCATTTCCAATATACAATATATTGGCATCGAGTTACATTTTATATTTCTTTGTACAACTAGGATAGGACCATGTTAGCTTCACAAACATGATTTCACCACATTCCACTTGCATTTTTAACATGAGAATTCATTTTATAATTTAATTATTTCTTTGTTCTAGGATTCTACCAATCATACTATGTATGTATACATGCGAAGATTAAGCATTACATGTCTCTTTGATGAAGTGGGATGATTATCTATTTGTTCTAGGATTATATATATATATATATATATATATATATATATATATATAATATATATATAATATATATAATATAGAGAGAGGAGAGAGAGAGAGAGAGAGAGAGAGAGAGAGAGAGAGAGAGAGAGAGGAGAGAGAGAGAGAGAGAGAGAGAGAGAGAGGAGAGAGAGAGAGAGAGAGAGAGAGAGAGAGAGAGAGAGAGAGAGAGAGAGAGAGAGAGAGAGAGAAGAGGAGAGAGAGAGAGAGGAGAGAGAGAGAGAGAGAGAGAGAGAGAGGAGAGAGAGAGAGAGAGAGAGAGAGAGAGAGAGAGCACAAAGGTTTCAAATTTAGTAACATGACACCTCTGATTAACTTTTTACCGCATATTCGTATAACAATATCCACGGTTGGATTGAAACTATTATCATGTCTATAAAATTTAATATCACTCGAAAATCATTTGACATGTCAACGAGATAGATAAAAACTAAAGTCTTACAAAATTTCATAAAAACTGTTAATTTTTATCATTCTCTTCATCATATCAAATGATTTTTTATTGATGTGAAATTTTATAGGCGTGATTTATATGATAATAATTTTCAATCCAACGGTGGATTTTGTTATACGGACATAAGGTGAAGAGTTATCGGATGTGACATATTACTAACTTTGACACTTTGATGTCATTTGATCATAACTCATATATATATATATATATATATATATATATATATATATATATATATATATATATATTATATATATATATATATATATATATATATAAACTACAACAACAATTATAATTAAACCTTAATAAAACCATTTTAGAGACTTTTTTCATTGCCCCTAATTGTTATTTTGCATTCCTAATTATTAAATTCTTACTAAGAAATACTGACAATCTTTTAGACTTATTTAATTACTCCAAATATTACTTCCAGCATGCAAATAATATCAACTTACATTGGAAATAGTTACTCAAACCTTTAGACTCCCAGATGCTTTGATTTGTTCCTTAAGTTTTCAATAAATATTTTTTTCTTTCGTACACATCTTCTCTACAAATCAACTCTCTTTGTTGCCTCTTAAATATCACCTGAAACAACTTCTCATTGTTCCCTCTTCCACCATTCGACAACTTCTCTGCAAATCCGAGTTCTTATCATTTTTACTGATTTGATATTCATTCGGTGTTTATGATTAGTTTTATTATTCTTTTTCATTGTTGTTTGTATCGATTATCTCATACAAATCCATAGTTTTTTTTAAAGTTCATCTTCTTCAGATTTCATTGCATTATGCTAAATGAGTTATCTGTTTTGATAAATTTATTTGTGCGTTTTCATTATAATCTATTATTGTTCAACGCAGTTAATGTACCAGAACTGTATTTTTGTTGCAGTGACAATGAGTCGAAGATTAGATTGCATAAAAGACATCAACAACTCAAATGAAACATGACTACTTGTTGTCCGAATTATGATGGATGGAGCATGATCAATAGAAAGGGGATTGAGCATATGGAGTTGCATTTAATAGATGCAGCGATATAAAATTTTAATATTATCTTTTCATTTAGATTACTGTAGTAATTTAATAGTTGATAATGTTACACTACTTTGAATATTTATTTAGGATGACAGGATACAAGTTTTGATCTGTCATGATCATACACCTAAATGGAAAGAATGGATTAAGAAGAATATGACTTGCATAATCAACAATAATATTGTTTATGAGAATGATTTCCAGTAGAAACTCTATGGTCATTTAATAAAATTATGTTCCTTGGTGGGACGACTCTTAAAGTTATTGATATTCAAAATATTCTCTGAAAAAAGTATTTTTTTTTAGATTTTGCTGAAATCCTTGAAGGCAAATGTGAACTTAATAGACTTTAAGGTAAGATAATTATAAAATGGTTGTATTTTATGTTATAATTATAGTACATTATTATAAATGTATTTACCATTATTTGCAGATGTTATTGGTGTTGTGCATGAGATAAACAACATCCAATAACAGACCAGGGAAAAAAAATTGTGTCACTAAAGCTGAAAGACCTGAGGAAATTTTTTTCTTTTAGAATTATGCGTATTTTGTCTATAATTTTATTTGTAATCAATATCCAATAAACCTACACTGAATATGTTATTATCACGATTCATTAATAGTGGTAATATTATTAATTGCATCTTATGAGAAAGTTATGGATCTAAGTTTTTGGATTATTACAATGATGCCAATAACAGTGATGCTATTGCAATTGTTCTCACACATACAATGATAAAGGATTGTCAAGTTTTTTATGTCTTCTTTTTTTCCACTCATATTTGAATCCATCAATCATGACACTGGTAACATAATGTTTTTTTATTGTTTACAGTTTCAAACGGATTTAGTGGTTCTAAATTGTTGATTAATGAAGATATTTCTGATATTAACGAAATTTTGTCTAAGTAATAAATTTATCATATTAATCCATTTTAAAATACTAAAACTTATTTGTGTATAATGTTAAATGTTAAATGTTATAGGTTACCTATAAACGAACAGACTGAGAAGTCGACTCGATCATCAAGATCTTTGTCTAATTGGTCCGGTGCATCACACTATACCCCGGTTGAGAAGTTTGTTCGTAAGGCCAAATCCATGTCCTTAAGTCAGTTATGCAAGCTTAAACAAGTATGTTGTAGACTGTTTCCTCTAAATGTAATAAGTTTATATTATATTATTATGTTCTAAATACGTCCAATATTTTTGTATTGTATTTAGGAGACGCTTTGTGTTACCGTAGCTTCTACTTTGAAGTTAGTTGTATCAAAATATGTTTAGTTTTATTATGAATGCATAAAGTGTTCATTGAAAGTAACTAATCTTAACAGTCCTTATAAGTGTGCATGTGGAGAAGATGTCAAACAAGTTATACCAAAGTTTCATTTTTGAAAAACAATTTTAATCTTTTTACTATATTTGTTGATATTTTGTTAGTTGTATCACCCGATAATATTATTTGTTTGATCTAAAAGGTACAAAGTAGAGATGTATCTTATTAATGGTGATTCAAAGTTTATTTTGTGTTTTGGGATGTTGACTGTGCTGAAATTATTGGAAAGACAACTGATAATATGCATAAATCAATGTTAGTGGTATAAATTTACTATGTTGTATTCATTTGTAAAGATTTATGGGTATCTATTTTATTGAATATTTAAATATTCCATTACTAGGATGGAGAAGATGATCTCATGGTTTATCCTGACGAGCTAGATTTGCTTTTGGATAAAAAAGATGGCTTTTAGAGTTAAGGTTCAACCAAATTTTGGCCAAGCTTCACTTTGGAAGCTTTTTGTGGATAAAGAATTTTTCAAACAAACTAAAACAGATTACATAATCGACGAGGTTTCATTTTGTTGTAGTTATTTACATGAAATATTAATCTAAGTCGATTTCAAACTCTTACATAATATTCATGTCAAAATAGAATAATCAAAATAGAATAATCAGGCTCAGACTTAATCTGTAACTATGAATGCAAGCTAGGAAAATATCGAAAAATTATGCGGTAGGTTAACTAAATATGAAACATTTAATTTTGTGTTTGTGTTAACCTTCTCATACTCTGACTACATTTTAATCTATTTTTAAGCAACCATTGTCTGCATGTGGAGAATATGATTCAAATTCAAACTATGTAGCTACTCCAACTAAGGATGTTTCAGTTGCTCAATATGTTGAAGATGTTGATTGTGATGTTTTTGGAGCTACACAATTTTCAGGGACCTAACCTTCGAAGAAAGTAAAGACCGAACCAAATGCTTAATTTAGTTTCATGTTAGAAAGTGAAATGTCTGTTTTTTCTATCCTTCTTAAACAATGATATTAACAATTTTTATGAATTGTTTTGGATGCTTTTATGAAATTTTTGGATGCTTTTGTTTGCACACATTCAAAATTAAAATACTTATAATTATGTTAATTTTGATGGTTTGAAGTCATAGTTTATCAAGGTTCACCCTTCTTAACAGTCATGCCACATGTAGTATTTTAACAGTATACCAGAAGTGTAAAACTTATTTAACATAATTGATTACCTATCAACATCCTCTAATATCCTCTATTAAGAAAAACAATTTATGCCTAAATCTTTATGTGCATTACAATTTATATATCTAACTTTAAAATATGCATTTATACTGCATAATATCCATGTATACCATCTTAGAATGTAGGTTCCATATATAAACATCTTAGAATGTATTGTTCAATATATACTATGATCCATTGGTGTAGAAACAAAAATTAGTAATTGTTTTAAAATGCAGTTGTTTTTCATTGATTCAAACTGCCATACCAGTAAGCATGGTTTAAAACAATTATAGTATTAGACAATCATTGTTAGGCTAGAGCCTCAAGAGCCATAAGTTAATCTTAAGCAATTGCAATCATTATTCAGCCACTGTCATATTTTCTTTCTATGCGTGAAATTAATTATTCTTCATTCCAAATATATAATACTCATTACCTATATATAGTATGTTTAACCATCTATATCTTTAAGGTTGTTTGAATTCCGCATGTCATTTTACTATTAATGTAAGACTCCACAGTTTATGTATCTTGTGGAAATGATTGTCATTCCTTAATTGACATTTTATTAGACTGACTAATTTGTAATGTAGATTGTATTGCACAATATTTAAAAAATTCTCCAAACATTCCTGATTAAGAATGCATCACCTATTTGTAAGGTAGATTGTAAGACACATAAGAGAGCAATAAGATTAAAGTCAATGAACAAAGAAAATGCTTCACCGTCAGTATAATTCCTGATAAAGAAGTATCACGTATAAGATTTCCACTATCAGAAATTTCTCTAAACATTCCAAGTCATAACAGATGTATAACAAGTTCTGTTCAACACAATCTACCTAACTCAGTTTTAAACACCTTTCCAAGTACGACTGCCAAACTTAGATAAAAAAGGGTATTGTGCGGGAACATCAACAAAGTGGGAGTCAATTTAAAAAGAAGATTTGATACTGTATTTAGTAATATTGCTTCAACATCTTCAAATAGTCCTGAATTGCAAGATTCACAAATCAATGAAATGTTTGAAGATGATAGTGCATATGATCGTATGAATGATGATTCTGAAGGTATATAACTGATTATCCAGTATGTAACCTTAGTAATATTTCTCAACATCTTCAAATAGTCCCGAATTGCGAGATCCACAAATCAATAAATAGCCTTGAATTTCAAATGATTTTTATGAAATCCTTGGAAAAAGTGTCCAAGAAGTGAGTCAACCTCTCAATGATGTTCAATTGGATGAAATGTTCCTTGAGATCAATTTGACCAAGTCGAATGGTCCCAATGTACATGTGAATCAGAATGTAGCAGCTCAAGTCGATGAATTGTTGTCTAAGATCAATATGGCACAAGAACATGGTCCAACTGAGTAGGTGAATCAGCAGGCATGAGGGTTGTCACCTGATCTATTTTGGGAGAAAAGATTACCAGGTCACTGAAGGGTGGAAATCAAGTTTTGGTATCAAGTTACACAAATTATAAGAACAAAAAATATATATAGATTTTCCACTTTTTATACGAATTTAAAATCCAATACTAATGTTAACATGCAAAAACTCATATTATACAACATTTCTCAGCTGATGTTATAAGGAGGGATCTTGGTCCAGATCAAACTGAGTATATCCTATTGGATCTTGAGACTATGGACTACTATGAATGTGAGATCATTAATACGGAGAGAGACATGGTGGAAATGTACATTGAATATGGGTGGTATGAATACGCCATGGAAAAAAAAATCTTAAAATGGGAGATACGTTGTTATGTCACTACCACTCTGGTTCTCAAATGTTGTACATCAATTTATTGAGACGTGCCGGAAGAAACAATGCTCGAAGGAAATGTTGCTATTTTCATCTGTCTTTCTAGTTATGATTACTAAAGTTTAATTTTGTTGTTTTAGTTGTTTATTGTGGTAACTGTTATTTCATTGTTACTAAGTTGTTCGGTTTTATGTTTTTTTTATGCAAGTCGAAGATATATTTGAACTACTGAACTATGTCAATATAATTTTGGTTTAATATCAATTAAAAATACTATATTGAATATTAGCAAATATTTACTTGATTGCATAATTCAAAAAGTACACAATCATAAACTAAATTAATTATATATATATATATATATATATATATCTATATATATATATATATATATATATATAATATCTTCCTAGTTCTCTGCCTACCTATCAAACAAAACTAGCTATAACTTATGATTAATTAATAAGTCATATGATAAAAACCAAAAAGTTTAATGTAATGGGTTTATGCAATTTGATGTTGCTTTGGTGTGAGTTTGTTGGTTTGTATTAGCATTTTTATTTAATTCATTTTAGTATTTTGTGATCGTGGATTGGAATGCCAAAAAAACTTCTGGTCGAGAGGTTATGTGATGGCTGACAGAGGTCATTATGCTCTGCACTACTATGTATAAAGAAATTATAGGCTCTTTATTGATTGAAGAAATGAACTTGCATATTTGTAGTTCATTCTATCTTGTTTTTGTCTGATAGTTTATTTACTTGACACATTATTGATTTATGGTCGGGGTTCAGTTTTTCAATCTAAGTATTATCGTAGTTTATTTGGTTTCAAAACTAGTTAAAATATGTGCGAAAATATGTCATGATGTATTGAGTATCTTTGTTGATTTCTTAAGAATTTCATTCATAATTTAACTTATGTATGTTATAGTGGTGATATTTGCTCTATGTAACTTATGTACAGGGAAGAAGCCAAAAAATTTATGACGTGGGGAAAATGTATATATTTTAAAATAATTTGAAGTTATATATTATTGAGAAAAACTCAAAGTTTTCCATTAATTAAAGATAGTGCCCACAAAAAGTTTATATAGAGTGACACTCCTCATCTACTCCTCATCTTACAAGTCAATTTTGTATGGATGAGTTAGATTAAACTCTAATTTTATCATGGTATCACGAGCCTATCAATTTGGGTCATCCACGAATATATATGTGCGCCAAGCAAAATAAGTATTGAGCATAAGAGGGTGTATTGAAAAAACTAAGTCCCACATATCAAAAATTCGGGCCACAAACCGTTTATATCCACACCCCAAACCAATAGTTTTGGGTGTGAGGGGTGTATAGAGAAAAATTCAAGTCCCCCATTGATTAAAGATAAAGTCGACGAAGAGTTTATATAAGTGACACTCCTTATCTTATAAGTCAATTTTATATAGATGAGTTAAGACAAACTCTAATCCAATCATATATGTTTTTGGAGCGCAAAAATAATTATACATATATTAAATTATTTTTTATATATAATAATATAAGTGTAATTTTTTTAACATTAACAATATGCATACTAATAAAATTATATTTAAAATATAATAATATATTGATTTTGTATGTAAAGTATATATTATTTTAAAAAATTAATATTATTATTATAATATTTTTTTTAAACGAAATGATAATAATTATTATTAGAATTATATAATTACGAGATTTCAAATTCAAATTCAAATAAAGGTTATAAGCCTTTATCATTTATTAATTTAACAAAATCTTAGAAACACTACTGAATCATGTTTATTATTGATAAATAAATATTATAATTTATAATATGAAAAAATCTGAATAATAAGTATAATATAGTATTGATATAAAATAGTAATTTCAACTAAATTTTATAATTAGAAATTGTCTTACCTTAAAAATTTGACTAACTATATACGATAGATATTAAAAATTTACTTAACTATTATATATCAATAGATATTACATATAAAACATAAAACATAGTTAGTATTATCTTAGAAGTTTACATTACATATAAAACATAGTTAATTATAGGGGTGTTCAAAACCAAACCAACCCAATAGAAAACCGCAAACCAAATCAAACCAAACCGAAACCGCAAAAAACCGCATTTGGTTCGGATGCGTTTGGGTCATTTTTTAACAAAACCGCACGGTTTGGTTTGGTTTGCGGTTTGTATTTTGCAAACCGAACTAAACCAAACCAAACCGCATTATGTTACCATCTAAACTTCACTTATCCCACATCCAATCCAAAACTCAAACCTAGTATGTCTTAACCTTACAATTACAAACGATTTTCTCTTACTCACATTTAGGGTTTCAATTTCAACCTTCTTAAATCTCTCCTAGTAGTACCGCACATTCTTTTCGTCTTCTTTGCCATGTACATTTCACCTTTTCTACTCGAATATGTCCTCTCTTATGTTCTTTCTATTTCATATTTTATATTATTGTTTTATCTTCTAATTACATTTTTATCGCACATTTCTTCTCAATCTCACATCTCTTATGTTTTTTTCATCTTCTCTAATCTCTCTTCTCATATGTTTTTTATGTTTTATTATAATGTTTTTGATATTATTTTATGCTACTATTTTATATATATTTTTTATTCCATTTTTTTTAATCTAATTTTTTGTATATTGAATGAGAAGTTTTTCTCTAAATATGATGAGTTTTGATGTTATTTACTAATGTATGAATGGCTAAACACAAAGTTACGTTGTTCTCTATAGGTGTATGTATGGCTAAATAAAATATTATAAAAAACCGAACCAACCGAACCAATCCAAACCGCATTGATTTGGTTTGGTTTGGTTTGGTTTTATTTCTACGTATTGTGTCTTAATTATGTCTTACCATAGCAATTGTCTTACGTATTGTGTGTGGTGAATTTGAATTTGGAGAATTCTATAGTAAGACATAACAAACTTGTGTATATATTATAATTATATATTACCATATGATTGAAATATTAGTGGGGGCACATGCCCCCTAATCTTATATATAGCTCCGTTTCTCTGCTTATGTATACTATCACTTATGTGGTTTAATTACAATATTTCATTTTTTTTTGGTACATCCCGAAAATTGAAATCAAAAGTACGTTTTAAGCTAACCAAGTTTTGCTAGGTTCTAAAATGAGAAATTAAAAGTAGGTTTCATTCCATATAGATTTTGGTAGGTGCAGAAAACAAATTAAACTTAGCGTCGATCAAAGCCGATACTACATGGTTATATAGTAACTATAGTGTCACTCAAGGTTGACGTTATATGGTTATATGTTAACTATAGTGTTGTCTGAGGCCGATGTTACACGGTATAGCTAAGTTAATGTTGCTTACAGCCGATGCTAAGTAAACGAATGAGAGACTATAGTGTCGCCTTAGATCGACGTTACAGGGTTATACCTAGAAAGTAGTGTCGCTTAAGGCCGACGTTAAATAAATGAGTACAACACTCCGGTGTCGCCTTAGACCGTTGCAACATGATTCTATTAAGTATCTAGCGTCGCCTATGACCGACACTAATCAAATACACACAATGCAATAGTATCGATTCAGGCCGATGCTAGAGCTAAATATGTTTGTAGTCTACTGTCGGCTTTGCGTATTAGCGTCCCTTTAACATTGCGCTTAGTCGGTGCTAGAGTTAGCATTGACTAAATGCTACGGTTTACTTTCAGTTTTGAGGTGTCCCTCATGACTTCGACGCTAACACCCTTTAGCATCAATCTTTGCCTTTTAACGAGGTCTTTTATCCGACGCTAAACACAAATTTCTTGTAGTGCATGACTAATTACAAAAAAGAGTGGACTCTAAATTTAAGTCAACATATCTTGCTAGATCCCTACCTACCGACCAAAACTAGTTATAACTTATGGTTAATTAATAAGTCATATGATAGGAATCAAAAAGTTTAACATAATGGATTTATGTAATTTGATGTTGCTTTGGTGTGAGTTTGTTGGTTTGTATTAGCCTTTTAGTTACTCCATTTTAGTATTTTGTGTATTGTTTCTAACTGCATTTTATCTATTCTATTTCAGAATTTTGCATAAAATCACTTATATATTCTGACCTTCAACTTTTCAATAAAAATTCGTAGTACCTTACTTCTTACAAATCAGTAAGCTCTCAATTCCCTATCATGTTTGTGTTTGAAAAGACATATCAAAACACTATAAAATTCCCTTAAAACTTAAATGTCTGTGAAGGAGGTCATCATGGAAAATAAAAATAAGATTTCTTTAAATGTCTGTGATTGTAAGTATTATTATTATTATTATTATTATTATTATTATTATTATTATTATTATTATTATTATTATTATTATTATTATTATTATTATTATTATTATTAAATTATAGTCATATAGACATGTAATACAATGTAATACAATTCTAATTTTGTGTGTTTTTTTTTATATTTGAAGTATTTTTCTGCACACAAATGTGCTAATTACTCTAAAGACAAGTTAGTTGAGGTAAAAGAAGATATGACTATCTATATGTAATAGGATGTTATTTGTGAGTTCTGTTTGTATTTTTCTTTAATAATATTTTTAATTTAACACTACTTGAAATGTCTCATATAGGATTTTTTCATTGTGTGTAGTAGAATGCGATGATTGTGTTAGTTGTTTTTTATATTTAGGATTTTTTCATAGTTTTTATACCTGTAATGATCTTGTGTATCGGCGGATTTTGTTGTATAATACATAATTACTTTTTATTTTGTGTCACAAGAACACAAGTGAAAAAAACTTTTATAGGTGGCGAACCTATAATAGTGGGAGATTTAATAACATTTAAAATATCTATGAAAAAAAATACTATTAAAAAACCATGCTACAACCACCCGTAATAGGCCCATGAATTTTGTTAGAGGAAAATTTCCTTTTTTTCCCACTTTGACTCATTTTGATTCTCTTATTTCCTATTTTCCCTAAACACTCTTTTAAGTTTGAAAATAAAGAAAACACACAACCATGCATGAAACGAGATAAAAGAAAGGATTTAGACCGATAAAAGCGAATGAAAAACTTCAAATAAAATAATGTTAAAACCACTTATCAAACTCCCCCAAACTTAAACCATTGTTTTTCCTCAAGCAACTTAGCTTGCGCTGGCAAAATTCAAACAAAGCACATCAATATATTAAAAGCTCGGGAAAAAACATATGTACTCATACATGACTCTTTGTTCAGATCGGCTAATGATTAATTCTCATTACTAGTTTGACACCAAAGGTATTGTAAGAACATAACCCGTAAAATACAAACCAAAGCCTCCCTCTTAGATACAAATTCAATTATGGTTTTATACCTAAGTTTCTTCATCCAATTTTATTTTATTTTCATTCAGAACAAACCAATTAAGTCAATAAGATAATGATAACCTTCACATACATATGAAGTTAACTGAGGTTTTATTATTACTTTTAATTTATTCAGAACACATAAGCGAACTAGTGTTTGGAAATGACAACTTTGTAAGGGTCATCACAAATTACTCTGACTAATTGCCATTTATTCACACCGTTAATTTCACACCTTTTTCTTCTTTGGAATTGGGGACCAACCACTATTGGGTTGAGTAACCGGATGATGGTTACCCAACTTATTATACCTAGTTGCCCTTTAACTGCAATTTTCTCATTTTTCAATTTTTTATGTTTTATTTTTCCTCAATCAACCAAATGTAATATGCGAATCAAAAGTATCCCAAACTTTTTAAAATAAGCTACTTGAAAAATACTTCTAAAAATTTGAAGACTACCGCACAAAACGAGTTAGATCGATATCCTTTTTGGAAGATTTTAGGTGTTCAGACAATACTTATTTTATCAAAATTTCTAGAGCTCATTAAAATTAGCTTTTCATCCCTTAGATTTTATATACTTTCTCAGAGGAATCACATAAATAAAAATATTTTTTCAAAAGATACTGTAAACTTCTCTAATTCGGGGAGAATATAACAAGGGTGTATAATCATACTAAAACAAACTGTAGTGATATATTTGTAAAAAGCCTTACCTAGGGTGATGCCCTGGGACCTCCCTAGGAGATGGAGAGGAGATGAGGTCACCCTAAGGAAGGTATCGGCCCGCCCTTAACTATTCCTCGACCATTTGAATAAAGAAAAATACAGAGTCGTTATTGACTCACATCTCCCTTGGAATAAGGATTCAAATGTCCACCTTTTGACTAGGTGGGCGGTTACATTTCCCGAGGAAACCCTAAGTGCTAGAAACTCCTATAAATACATTACCCTTAAATGGATAAAGGACATACTCTAAGTCATGCACACATCCCAGTACTCAAAGAGCACTATACTCCTAGTAATCGTAATACACTATCAACCTAACTGCCCGCATGCAACCTTGCAACGCTAGCCACCAATAGGGCATCTCACCTCACATGAGTCGGTCCCTTAAAAAACCTTAAAAAACCACCTCACAAGGATTCTCGCCGCCGTGAGCAAGCCCTCACAACCCAAACTTTTATATATCTATTAAGCCCCCTGAGTCGATTTTCCCTTGCACGGGAACATGCATACTATTTACTTTTTTACAATTATAATGGCACCCAACGTGGGGGCCATTAAAACAAACATGGGCAACATCCTTCACTTTAACCCTATCACCCCCTTTTTTTAGAAGACTAAAAGGGTCATACATCACAAAACCAACAACATTGTTGAAGGTATCTCCTGGAGGGGCCTCTCTAGAGACGCTCAAAGAAGATACGTGAAACTGGTGTTCATGGAGAACATAGCATTCCTCAAATTTCATGGAAACACCATGGGAATGATATTGGTCAACATCATTTTCTCTGAATAGGATGCCTTTGGCATTAACCCTCATGACAATGATCCCTTGGTCATCACCATTTAGCATGGCAGCTGAGATATCAAGCGCGTATCGATAGAACTGGGCGATCTTTTGATATCCTATTTTAGGATGTCTTCCAGAAGTTACAACTGAATACATAAGACATGCAGATATTCATTGGCTCTTTGACAAGATTATCGGGAAAATAAGTACAAATAGTGGGCAATATGACCCTAAAAACCACCTGCAGCGACGAAGTTAACGCTAAAAATATCAACATTAACTACCTCATTGTAGAAACTATGTCACCTTACAACATCATCCTGGGGCACCCGATCATCAACGCTCTAAGGGCTGTCATATCTGCCTAGTATTTAACCCTTGAAATATCCGTTCATCGATGACAGAGTGGGCACCATCAGAGGAGATAAATAAGTGGTTCGTGAACGTTACCTGAGAAGCCTGGAGAAGTCCAGAGAAGACCTTACATTTGTTGATGCCCATTCTTCCGAAGTTCCAAATAATGACTTCGAAGGTTGGGACCCCAAACTGGGCGGGGAGGAAAAATGACATATGTCCATTCAGATTCAAATGGATCCCCTAGATGTTCCTAAAACCACATTCATGTCAAACCATGGCAACTACTACTATAATTTCATTCCCTTCGACCTCAAGAACGATGGCGCCACCTACCAATGAATAATGGACACGGGTTTTTCCCATTAGATTGGGAAAAATCTAGAGGTATATGTTGACGACATGATTTTCAAAATTGTGGAGGGGAAAAGTCACGTCGACGACCTGTAGGACATTTTGCAGTTGGTAAAGAGGTATGATACACGCCTAAACCCTGCCAATTTCTCTTTCTAAGTTCAGAAGGGGAAATTTATGGGTTTTATGCTGACAAGGAGAGGGATTAAAGCCAATCCTGACAAGTTTCATATGGACATTGATATTAGGAGTCCTACAAACGTGAAGTAAGCGCGACAACTTATGGTGCTTGGGGTACTTGAGGTTTATGTTGGTTTTGATTCTTGCTCCATGAGAAATTTGGATGATTATGCCAACCAGGGTTGTAGATGTTGCTGTAAGGATTTTTATACTTGTTGTTGCCAATATAGTTAATAGAAACAGGATTTACAAAGCAGACTTCAAACAAATGAGCTCCTCCATAATAAACACAGGAAACCTCTGATGCTTAAGTCACAACTTTAATAGGTTTAGGTGCTGGTACGTCAGGACTCATCATCACGTTTTTCATCATTTGGTGAATGTGAGCTACCTGAGCAGCTAGGGTTGTAGTCTCAGTGACTTCATGAGCACCAACTATCTTTTTCTAAGTAGAGACAACATCAGCTCTTGTAACTAGCCATTTGTAGGTGTTAATTGTAATGCTTTCAATCAAATTGTATCCTTCTTCATATGACTTAGAAATAAAGTTCCACCACTAGAGGCATAAAGCATGTTTCTTGAAGAGGGAACCAATCCATTGTAGAATGTTTCTAGCTGAATACAAATTGGTATCCCATGACGTGGACATTTTCTAAGCAACTTCTTAAATCTTTCCCAAGAATAAAATAAAGATTCATCACCTACTTGTCTAAATGAAGTGATCTTATTCCTCATCTTAGTATTCTTGACAGGAGGAAAGTACTTAGCCAAAATGTTTCTATCTAGAGCGTTCCATGTGGCTATGTAATTTGGTTCTAAGGAATTCAACCAACTCTTGGCTATATGCCTTAGAGAGTATGGAAAAAGTCTCAACCTGAAGGCATAATTTATAGTTCCATGGATCTTAAAGTTACTTGGCACTACTAGAAATTGTCTCAAATGCAAGTGTCGATCTTCATTTGCATTGCCTGAGTATTGACCAATGGCTTTTAATATCTAGAACATCATTGGTTTAAACTCAAACTGAGCCACATTGATCTTTGGACGAATGATACACATTTTTATAGCATTAAGATTAATGAATGTATAATCTCAAATGTTTCTTGCTCTGTCATTGGCAATGCCAATGATGATGTTATCAGCAATGACAATGTCTGCTTGAGTTGGCCCATCCTCTATGTCTAAGATGAGAAAACGATGAGGGGTTCCTGGCAAGTGTCTAGTAGCTTGAAATCTCCTAAGCAATCTGAATGTTCTCTCAGGTTCACGATCTCCTTTGTATATTGAGTTTAACAACTTGCGCATGCAAACGTTAAGCACATGTCATGTCACTAGAGTATATAGTAAACATCAAAAGCTCAAATTCTAATTTAACAAGAAATAGTGTTTCATACAAAATCAAAATGTTATCTTTGACACACTCCCCAACAACGACGCCAAAAATTTGTTGGTTGAAAACCTGTGATGTCCATGCAAGTATACATGTATGTTTTAAGTAGCAAGTAAAAGAATTGTAAGGATGTCGAACCTGCAAGGAGTAGAAAGTAACTTAGATTAATTTTGCAAGGAAGTATCTTTTGTAAATAAGCATGACCAGGATAAATATTTTTTATAGTTTTCATAGGTTCAATTTAGTAGTAAACACAATGAAGAACAATGTCAAGGATGTAAGTGAATGCAATAATAGAGAGTATATTAGGCAATGATCCATTAATATAACTTGTTATTTATGCATATATGATGTGTTGTCTCATTCCAGAAAAGGTCAGAAAGTGATCTAATGGTGTATCTCTACAACGTCAATAACATATACATCAAGGCAAGGGTACAAATTTATAAGCCTCACTTGTAACCCTAACGCAAGTCCGGTTTTATTCTGAATGTGTTTTATGATTGTAACTCTTTACCTTTAAAGTAGTTAATCTAGTGAATATCTTTATCCTACTATTTTCAATCACTTTTGCCATGAAATATGCTTGTTGTTGGAACTCTCACAATAACATGCTTGTATTTTTTCCAAGTTGACCAATCAAAGAATCAAATTGTAACAGTTTAACACATGATAAAATAATACATTAAAAACACATCTTTTAACATAAAAGACTTTATTATATCAACTTTTCATTGCTCAAGATAAAAGTTTTAGCTCATAATGAGATTAGAACATACAACAATACTAGTTCTTAAGCTAATTATTCTCAAACACATAGTGAAAAAGAAATAACAACCTAAAAGTAACTTATTTGTCTTCTTGCAATGGTTAGTCACCAAGAGACGACTTTTGTCACGCTAGATATTAGCAGTAGGCATTTGAGGTGATGAGAAGAAGAATCTCCATTTTCACTCAACTCACTCTCTTCACTGGTATTTCTAAGTGTATTCTCTTTCTCTAATTACTAAACTCATATTCACTTCTTCAAGAGCTGATTTTATAGTTGCTTCAACGAGGGTTTTGTACATTGTCATGGATCCTGAGCTTGAGAATAAATGTCAAATCAGGCTCAAAGAAAATCAACATTATTCTCACTATTTCTTCTAATTCAAACAAAATTAGAATCGGGTACATACAATAGTAGGAGACAAAGTGTAGCGTGGTTGTTTACTGGAACAGACAAGCAGACGGTGTTGTCCTTGTGGGAGCGTTGTTGTTTACTGCCTTTTTTCTTCTATCTCCTCATTCTTATCCTTTTAAACGAACTCTCCTTCCAAATGCATATTGTTTCCACGTGTGCCCTAGGAATGCAATTGATGTTTCTCTTTTTTTTTCCAGTTGCTTTCAACTTTCCACTTCCCTTTAGGTACAAGTTGTTATCCCATACTGGCGTGCCAAACCTCATCAGAAGCTAACCTTTCACAAGAAACAAACACATAAAAACTAAAAAATAGAGCACCTATTATGCTCATTACAAACTACTCTTAAAATAACAAAATGCAATAAATTTAACTACTAAATGGTAAAATAAATAGAAAGATTCAAGAATTAAGTCTTTTAATCAATCACAAAATGTGTGTAATCAGTGCTCTTGGTCCTTAATTCTAAGGATATCTACTCAAGCATGGTAAAAATTAATACATACATATTAATAATTGAAAGCATAGACATTGTAAATCAATATAATTTACAAATGAAAACATGTATTGCAGTAATTAGTTCGTTAAAAAAAATGCTCCGTAGAGACTCTTAGCAACAGCAGCTGAAGCAAAAGTTTTCCGGAAATAAAATGCAGAGAAACTCAAATGGCCCAAATCATAAAATATGTAAAAGAGGTTGTTTAACACCCCCACAAATACTATCTAGAATCATAGTACGTAAATCATTAAAATTGTGGTACTGAAACAAACATCATCTAAATGACATCCAAAATTATTATAAGATGTTCTAAATATACTAAATAGAAAGACACAACGGACCAAGTCTTCGACCTTCAGATCTTCTCGTTAAATTCCAACTATTGCATCTAAATGGAAAACAACAACATGATTGGGGTGAGATTACTATATCTCAATGGAGTCCCACTATCTTATAGGTCAACTCGACTATACAAGGTGTCTAACTCACTAGCTAGAAAACTACTCAGCATACATACCATCGGTCAAGCAAGTAAAGCGCAACAGATCCAAAAAACTCATTATAATCATAAGTGCCACTGAATAGTCTTACCTTTCGCTTTGGTTACCATGGGAATCTCATAGAGAATTGAAACTATTTCACCGACTACTTGTTCATCTCCTGAGCGGGATTCAGGTTTAAGATTAACCAATAATACTTTCATAACGCCTTGGTTCCTCACCAATAAGACTCTCGAAATGGCTTAGTTCCTCACCCATAGGACTTTCGAAACGACTTGGTTCCTACTCACCCATAGGATTTTTAGAACGACTTGGTTCCTCACCAATTTTGTCCATTCCCCGTCACATGTACCTATATATCAAACTTAGATCTTGGATACTATTCGACTTTCCATCTATGGTAACCAATCATAGGCGTAGCATGGGCAACCCCACTACTATTATATGGTACAATGCACTCATAACATAACGTTTTTGTGTTAGACAACCACAAGGATGTGTCATTATGTTGAAACTTTACAATAATCGGTTGTTCGATTAATCCTATGGTTTCTTACTTTTTGAATTTATCTTACTCATTCACAAATTTCTCATATTTAGGTTGACCACCATTAAACGTTATTAGGATTACCGCACTATCCTAATCTGCGATCATTAGAGACTAATTATAAAAGTAGTGCTAATACACAATCATTTCCAAGCAAAAACTAGATGCCACGCATTAGAACATTAAAGCATTTGTTAAGATACAGAGAAACTCCTAAAAAAATTATACTTCCTAAACTCATCAATATCATTTTAGGAGTGCATGAAGACCATAGAGCTTCACTATGTTATATCTCTTTCCCTTATCTTTCCAACATAAATAAATTATTAACCATAAGAAAGTTTTCTGGATTAGATTTCTGACTCATCCGGTCGTGTCTGAATCAAAGCTAAAAAACTCAAGTTATGACAAAAACAATGCATTGAATACAATTTGCCTTCCTGACTTGAGTCAAGTATAAATTATGATTCGAATCAATTCAGGTCGTGGATAAATAGAAGAGTCTGATTTTAATTAGGTATAAATAGTGGTATGAATCAATTCAGGTAGTGGCTAACCACAGCGTTAGAATAAGTAATGAATCAAACATGTATCATCATAAACATGACATTCATTATCATCACAAGCACAATTTTAAGCATCATCTTTAATCAAAAATCATTCATCAGCAAGGATCAATAACATCAAGGAATTCCTAAAATATGCTTATATACTCATAGCATACCAAGAGGGTTCATGCATGTAAACCATTCATGGTGATCAAAATTTCATGAAATTCACACAACAACACATAGATTCAAGAACAATGTTCTAAACCCAACATGCAATGACTATGAATCTAAACCTACAAAGGCTAAAACTAACTATTAACCCCACCTTAGTTTAGAGAAACTGAAATTGATGATGATCATGACTTCTTGATTGGTGGTTCTTCTTCAAGAATGCAAGAGAATCTTCGCATGCAAGAAGAGGTGAGATGATTTTGGCTCCTCACTTTCTCTTGACCTTAGAATCACTTGAAAATGATAACGAGAGAATGAACTTGATGATGGAATTTATGGAGAATACTTGATGTAATGTTGATCAAGCTATCACTCTAAGGCAACAAATCTTAAACCCTCCTTCCAATCAACTCCAAATCCTCACATTAAATGGAAATTTGATCCAATCTCCCCATCTTCCCTCTTTCACTCACCACACTCCCTTTCTCTAGCTTCCTCCACTCTAAAATTATGAACTTAGGTGAGAGAATGAAAGTGAAAATATGAGAGGAGTAGCTTCATTTTTATTTATATAGTAACTTAGGGGAATTACCACTTTTTCCCTTGTCTTTAATCAAAACTTCTAACCATCGCCACTCTTATTAAATAAGAGATTTGAGATAGATTAGAATTACTAATCTCCATTAGTTAGACATCATCATACTAATACATACCATGCTTAAATAAGGTTATTACAGATTATGTGTTTTGTTTTGAGTTACAAGTCATTATAGAGACCCATAGTGATAAATTTTGCATAAAAAGCCATTTTTCTAGAAGAAAAACTAGTGGAAAAGTATGAGGTTGCCAAAAGAAACACCAGAAACACGAAAAGTCACGCATGATATTTGAAAATTTGTGGCCGTAATGGGGAATATGGGTGGTCCGTAATTCTCCCAATGGTAGTAATTCCTTCTTACAGGTTAGGTTGTGCATCGATGGTCTTGAAATAAACTTCTAAAGAAAGTGGAATTATGGTTGCAATATGGTATTACGAGTTGATGTAATTCCCTTTCTGATTTTAATTTTTCTAGGCATTTTGTACTGATCACGAGCATTAGGTCTTTAACCCTTTGTAAACATGAAACACAAACAAATTGGAAATACGACAGGAAAAACTAACATAATGGATAAATAGGCTTGGGAAAGACATTAAAAAAATTATTAAAAAGATGAAAATACCACTGATCACCCTTTATCAAATCCGCCACAGCATCCACTTCTACTAGAACAAACTTGGTTGACTAATATGTCACGTCTCCAACCAAGATAGAAGGAATACTAATCACATCAAAGGTAGATCTATCCATAGTTTGATATGTTAAATTCTCATTAAAGAAACATTTGACTTCACCAAAAACCTTGGTCACCTTATCCACCCAAGTATCACCCACAAAAAGAGCCAAATTGGAATTCCTCCTTATTCTCTAATTTACACAAGCATGGAAGAACTCAATATTAATGTCCCCCTCTTTTAACTACCTCAAATGGGAGCATTACACTAACTTATGATCCCTACATCCGAGAAGCTTCCATGACTATTGCATATTTTTAACTTTCTCAGCTTAATCTTCTAAGTAAAATGGCACAATTCCTCCATCATGTTCCAATCCTTAATAACTTTTCCACAAATAGACCAATTAACCTCCACTATAATTATGTTCTTCGAACAGAGAGTTGTCAAAGACAATATCGTAACAATATGTAAGACAAGATTAATTCATTAATATATAAATAATGAATATAAGTAAAAGGGCACAAGGAATTATTAACTCGGTTTGGTGCAAAGTCACCTATTTCTGGTGGGCGTTACATAAGAAAGGAAATTCATACTCAATAGTCAAAAATACAAATTGGTATTAGTTGAACACTTCTGGTTCAAAGCCTATTTTCCTAGTACTATCCATGAATTTCTATTCAGAACTCCCCCTGAATATGAGACTCCTCTCACTTTCTCTCGAACACTCTCTCACATGCTTGGACAATTACTATATCTTATAAATGATGGGATGAATTACAACTCAAAAATATTGTATTCTTGAATATAGGAATATGGCTAGTAAATAGAGTTTAACAACACAAATAAAATCAAAACAAAAGACTTAACACAACTAAACATTCCTTGTTTGTTTCCCAAAGTCAAAGTCTAAGTCTTACGGTGGAGAGTTTCTCCTTAAATAGCAATAGAGTCTCGCTGCAAGGTCCAATAGGCTTTGCATCTTTTTGTACGGTTGGAGGAAGTCCATAAGTGCAAGAAATAACTCTTCAATAAGTTTATTTTCAATCTATGATTTAATAAATCTACACATATTAAATATGTTCTCGTTTGTTCTAGGTGAGTGATATTTTGGAAAAACTTTCCATATTCCAAAAAGAGCATAAAATAATTGTTATAATAAGTTTGGTTCTACATCTACAATCCTTAAGTTTTAATGATAACAAAGTATAAAGAATAATTTTGTACACTAATAGTTTCATTAAGTGTGTAGAATTTTAAAGATAAGGAAAGCAGATTGTAGACTATATAAGAAGACTCAGGATATGGACAAGAAACTCTAGACTCTGGATAAAGCAAACTCTAGATTCTAGACAAAAAACTTTATACTCTGGACAAATAAGACTCTAGACAAAGCAGGCTCTGGACTGTGGACAAGAGACTCTAAACTTTGGACAAGAGACTCTAGACTCTAGACAAGAGACTCTAGACTCTGGACTTCAACAGATTATAAAACAAGGTTGAAAAATCAAGAAGTGCTTAATTGATAGTCAACCATCTAGATAACTAAGTCAATGCTTCTAGAACAAACAAACCATATTTACTCTAATAACCCAAACCTCATTTTGACTAGACTTTGAAGTCTAATCTTTAAGGATCTGAACTCTGATCAAGCTTCAAATCATCTCAAATACAAAGCCAATGATTTAGAGAATAATGTTGAAATAATATTCTTTGAAATATTACATTCAAGCGAAAAAATCAAATGTTTCCTTCAAAGGACAAATGTATTAGAATTATTAAGGAATGTACTACCAACGAATCTCCATAACTCACGGCTCAACCTTGTACCATTATTACAGCTTTGAAATTGAAGAAGTTTCTAATTCTATCCTCCAATTGTACTATTCATTATCTATTTAAAGAGGACAAGGAATTTTGAATATGAAAATGAAGAATAAGAATAACAACGAAGTGAGTAAAAGAAGAAAAACAAATGAGAGAAATAACAATTACAACACTCACTACACTTAGAGCTTTTACTTGTATATTTTCTAAGTGTAAACTCTGAAATTCATCTTGTGTATCTGCTTGTTTAGAAGCATTCTTGTAAGCACATACTCTTTGTATTTTAACTTTCTTTAAATTCCTTAAGGGACTAAGTTTAGTCCCTAGCCTCAACAAGTCATTATCAATTAGTCTTTGAGTTTATCTGTTTGATTAGTGGAGTAAGTCCTTGTGAGAAGGAAAAAACACTCTAACGAGTGGACTCGGTTAGCTTAGTTAATAGTAAACCGGTATAAAAATTCTGTGTATTTCTATCATTGTTGTTCTTGTCATTGGTTTGTGAAAAATATATCTGATAACGCGAAAATACATCGTATATTTGCCTTGCTTTACACTAAAAAATCGTACCACTTTCATTTATATTCCGATTATTCTGCAAGTGTTTGAGTTATTTTTGTAGGTATTTCAATTCCTATGTTTAAATGAGCAAAGTATAGAAAAGGAAGGAAAAGAAGAAGAAACAAAAGAAAAAATAGCAGAAAAGAAGAAAATACAAATCATGTGCATGTGACGACCGTCACAAACCATGTCATGACCGTCACGCCTTGGGCATCACGAACGTCACAGGCCCATCACGACCGTCACAAGGCCAAAAGCAACGTAATGGAATTGTTCAACAGATGTGATCCACACGCCCATTTTTCTCGCTCCTCAACCCACTTTCCCGTGAATTTCTCACTCAACCAAGTCACCCTTATTTCTCTCAACTACCAAGACCAAATGGAGAATATAAAAGGATGGAAGTTGGAAATCTACGGGCATGCTTGATTTTCCTCCCTGAAGCCAACTTTCAAGATTTTTCTCTGCATTTATTTTCCACAACAATTCTGTTTTCTAGTATTATTTTTCTTCAGCAACATTGTTTTCTTTTTACCGCAATTTGTTTACCGTTCCGTTCAGCGTTTCCGTTTATCCTTTCCCTTCCGTTTTTCATTTAGCCAAAGTAGTAGTTTCCTACACTGGGGAACTACTGTAATTTATTTAATTTAGTTTAAGCAATTATTTCGAAGAAGCAAAATCCTACCGACCTGTGGAGGACTGCTCAAGTACTTTAAGATTCGGCATATTCGATTAATCCAATTTCCAGGTTTTTATCCAATTATTATTGTTATCGCTTTATTATTATTATAATCATGTTTGCTTTATTTTTAATCTGTTTATGTTCGTCTGTGTTTGCGTTATTTAACATATCCGACTAAACTACCGGTATCGGTATGTAAACAGTTTAATTAGATGGGATTTAATAATAATCGGTGTAAAACTTCTTTTCTCAAACAATCTTTCTGGCTACGGTTTTTAATTTAAATTTCATTAACTTTGTCATGAGAGTGAGAAGCTATTTAATACGGTTTTGCCACGAGAGTGGGAAATTAACTAAGGTGAGAACCGACAATTGCGAGAGCGTGAGGGTCGAACTGGATAGTAAAAACTAGGCATTGATTTTAAAAACAGCGAGAGCACTTTAAAAGCAATTAGAACTTATATATTTTTCAAAAAGTATTTTTAACTTCAAATGGGACAGCGAGAGCGTACATTTTGACTTAAAAGTATAGTTCGAATCAACAATCACGAGAGTGTGAGATAAAGCCTTTTAAATAAGTATTTTTTACTGAAAGATATTTGGTACTTAAAATATACACCGGTGACTTATCGAATCCCTGACGATTAATGCGTTGCATACTGATATCCCTCTATTAATATTTTCTTAAAAACTTAACTTCCTTTAGATTTGATTTTTGTTCAACCAAACCTCTAAAAATCATCTCCTTAGTTAAACATAGTAACATCGATAGCATTAGTTTGACCATCGTTCCCTGTGGGTTCGATATCTTTTAAAACTAAAACGACTGGACTGTGCACTTGCAGTCAAGTACTCAATAGACTATATTTTATATACAGTCACGAGACGTATCAAGTTTTTGGCGTCGTTGCCGGGGACCTGATTTAGTCAAATAGTGAGATTCTTTCGTTGCGCAGTATAGACTAAGGTAAAAACTAATTTCCTTTCCCTTATTTCCCCGATTGTATTCTAAGTACTCGCTCATAAGGCAAAAACTTAGCACCACCAATCGCAGAATTAAAGCATTACTTATATTTAAGACGCCGAATACTAGAGTACCAACGAAGGTACGATATTCCTGATATCTTCTTTCCTGCTACTGAACCAGTTGAAAAACCAACCATGGCTACAGTGGAGCCACATAATCGTCCTCTTAAGTTTTACGCTACCCCGTCCCACAAGAACCTCACAACAGCATTGCTTCCCGTGCTATCAATCGAAATGATTTCGAGTTAAAACCCTCATTATTATCAGTCGTCCCAACACATCAATTTGCTGGAAATCCTACGGACGATCCTAATGAACATTTGACCAAGTTTGTGCAGTACGCAGACACTGTGAAGGCGAATGGTGTATCTCAAGATGCGATAACTACGCCTTTTTCCTTTCTCTCTACGAGATAGAGCTTGGGCTTGGTTACAATTCGTGCCATCCAACTCAGTTGCTACATGGGAAGAACTGAAGAACTTTTTCTTAGCCCGATATTTTCCGCCAAGCAAAACTGCTATGCTGAGAGCTCAAATCAACAGACTTCGACAAAAAGATGTATAATCTCTCTACGACGCGAAGGAGAGATACAAAGACATGATGAGGATATGTCCATATCACGGTCTCGAAGACTGGGTGATCATTCACACATTTTACAATGGGCTTCTGTATAACACAAGACTGACAGTAGACGCTGCCGCGGGCGGTGCACTTTTGGACAAGCCATACAACGAAGCCTATCAACTCATTGAAAACATGGCCCAAAACCATTGCCATGGGGAGGTGAAAGAACTCCAGTAGAAAAGCCCCAAACAAAAGTGGAATGTACGAAATCATTAGCCTTGACCACGTCCATGCAAAGGTAGATGCCCTTGTTCAAAAGTTAGACAACTTGACCATACCACCCGCAACCACCGTGGTTGTCGTGACTCCAGACTGTGAGTTATGTGGAACTCCTGGACACATTGCACCAGAATGTCAGATATTGGCAGGAGTCCCCACTGATCAATTAAATTACGCACAAGGAAATCCTTATTTGAATACCTACAATCCAGGTTGGAAAAATCATCCTAACTTTTCGTATAAGAACAACAACGTCCTATATGCACCTGGCCAAGCACCCGCTGTTCCGCCTGGATATCAAAAGCCAACTACTAATGCTCCTAACATGCCTAGGAAGTCCAACCTTGAACTAATGATGGAAAGCTTCATAGCTACCCAAGCTCAAACAAACAAAGACTTCTTGAACCAAAACATACATACTAGTGAGCAACTTAAACAATTAGCGAGCAAAGTAGACGCCTTAGCCACCCATAACAATGCTTGAAACATAGATTTCACAAGTGGCTCAACAACAAGCATCTACTGCTGCTCCCACTGGCACATTTCCTGGACAGCCACAACCTAATCCAAAGGACATGCAAATGCCGTTATATTGAGAAGTGGAAAAGAACTAGACGGACCCGTAGATCCAAGAGTCCAAAATCCTGCCATGTACCAAAACCTGACAAAACAACAACTGAGAAGGTAAGTGAACCGAAGGAGAAGGAAGACAATACCCAAGAGGCCGAAGAGAAAGAAAAACCTTATGTGCCTCCACCACCTTATAAACCACCATTCCGTATCCTCAAAGACTCGCAAATTATAAAACTGCAGGGCAATTTAGGAATTTGTCGAACTTCTGAAGCAACTGAATATTACAATTCCCTTTACAGAAGCCATCACACAAATGCCCTCATATGCCAAATTTCTTAAAGAGATCCTATCCAATAAGAAAAAGATCGAGGATAACGAAATAGTTACACTTACTGCTGAGTGTAGCGCAATCATCATCCAAAATAACATACCTTCCAAACTAAAAGACCCAGGTAGTTTCTCCATACCCTGTGTCATTGGAAAGTTCGTCATAGACAAAGCTCTATGCGACTTAGGAGCCAACATTAGTGTAATGCCCTTAACCATCTGGAAAGGCTCAACATGGGAGAACTAAGACCAACCCAGATGTCTGTTCAACTAGCTGACCGCTCAATCAAATATCATGTTGGTATACTAGAGAATATCCTAGTAAGTGTAGGATGATTCTACATTCCTACAGACTTCATAATCATGGACATCAAAGAAGATGCCAGTACACCTATTATATTAGGAAGGCCATTCTTAGCTACCGCTGGAGCCATAATAGACGTGAAAAGAGGTAAGCTAACATTCGAAGTTGGAGAAGAAAAGGTTGAATTCATCTTGACACAATTCTTACAAGCGTCAGCTATAGACGATACATGTTATCTACTTGATGTCATAGACGAGTGCGTAAGAGAGATGGAGATGCAAGAAACCACATATTCGGATATAATGAAAATCCAAATCCCTCCAATCTTTGAAGATGATAATTGGCGTGAACCATACCAAAATGTCAGTCTAATCGAATCTTATGCTTACACTTACACCTAACCATATGCCATGCCCGAAGAAAACCAAACTTAGAATTAAAAACACTACCAAAGAACCTAAGATACGAATTCCTAGACACTGAACTCAAAAGACCAGTAGTAGTCAACGCTGACTTAGGACAGATTGAAACTGAAAAGTTACTAGATGTCTTAAGAAAATATCCAACTGCGTTAAGCTACACCATTGCTGACCTAAGAGGAATAAGTCCTTCTATTTGTATGCATCGCATTATGCTAGAGGAAGATTGTAAAACCTCTAGAGAACACCAGAGAAGGATCAACCCAATCTTAAGTATTATAGTCAAGGATGAAGTAAAGAAGTTATTAGATGCAGAAATCATATACCCGATCTCCGATAGTCAATGGGTTAGCCCCGTTCATGTAGTACCCAAGAAAAAGGGTGTTACAGTTGTTAAGAACAAAAAAGGCGAATCTATAGCACAAAGAGTTGTGACCGAAAGTAGAGTGTGCATCGATTATAAAACTAAACAAAGTCACTCGAAAGGATCATTTTCCTCTGCCTTTCATTGATCAAATGCTTGAACGATTGGCTAAGCATTCCCACTTCTGCTATCTAGACGGTTATTTAGGATTCTTCCAAATTCCTATTCATCCTGACGACCAAGAGAAAACAACCTTCACATGCCCTTATGGTACATTTGCTTATCAACGAATGCCATTTGGACTATGCAACGCTCCCGCAACATTCCAAAGATGCATGATGTCAATCTTCACTGACTTTATAGACGACATTATGGAAGTCTTTATGGACGATTTTTCTGTTTGTGGGCAGAGCTTCGAAGGATGTCTATCAAACCTTGAAATGGTACTTGAAAGATGCGTAAAGGTGAATCTCATATTGAACTGGGAGAAATGCCATTTCATAGTCCAACAAGGAATTGTGTTAGGACACATAGTATCTGATAAAGGAATTGAAGTAGACAAAGCTGAGATCGAAATCATAGAGAATCTTCAACCACCGAAAACCATACGAGAAATACGAAGCTTTTTAGGACACATCGGTTTCTACCGACGCTTTATCAAAGATTTCTCAAAAATTACCAAACCACTTACTGGTTTACTAATGAAAGACACTGACTTTATCTTTGATGAGAAATGTCTAAGAGCGTTTGAACAATTAAAAACATCTTTAAATCACCGCACCTATCATGCAACCACCTGACTGGAGATTACCATTCGAAATCATGTGTGATGTGAGTGATTATTCCGTAGGCGCAGTGCTAGGACAAAGAAAGGATAAAAAACTTCATGTTATCTACTACGCAAGTAGAACATTAGATCCTGCCCAAATGAACTACGCAACCACTAAAAAGGAACTTCTAGCCGTTGTGTTCGTTTTAGACAAATTCCGTTCCTACTTAGTAGAAGCGAAAATCATCATCTATACTGATCACGCTGCTTAGATATTTGCTAAGTAAGAAGGATGCCAAACCAAGACTCTTAAGATAGATCCTACTCTTACAAGAATTTGACTTAGAAATAAAAGATAAGAAGGGTACTGAGAACGTAGTAGCTGACCACTTGTCACGAATCGAAGGGAATAAGCCTGAACAAATTCCAATCAATGATGGTTTCCCTTATGAACGACTTATAGCCCAAATGGAAAGTGACATGTATGAACTAACCCTAAATGATACCGAAATAGAAGAATCCGTGGAAGAAATTCATGCGAATGCAACTCTGCCATGGTATGCTGATTTTTCAACTGCCTAGCTGTTGGAGTACTTCCACCGGACCTATCATACCAACAAAAGAAGAAATTCTTTCATGATATAAAACAATACTACTGGGATGAACCTCTGCTTTTCAAAAGAGGTACCGACGGTATTTTCCGTTGATGTGTTCCTGAGGATGAAATAGACGATATAATCTCTCATTGCCATTCCGCTCCTTATGGTGGGAACGCAAGCACTTCAAAAACTTGTGCTAAGATCTTACAGTCGGGCCTCTTTTGGCCTACTCTATGGAAATATGTCCATAATGCGGTTATAAATTGCGACCAATGCCAACGCACTGGTAATGTTTCAAGACGCGACGAAATTCCACAAACAGGCCTCTTAGAAGTGGAAGTCTTTGATGTGTGGGGGATTGACTTCATGGGACCATTCCCGTCTTCTTTTTGTAATAAGTACATACTCGTAGTTGTCGATTACATTTCAAAATGGATCGAGTTGTAGCTTCTCTCGACAAATGACACACGAGTAGTGATTAAGTTGTTCAAGAACATAATTTTTCCTAGATTCGGTGTGCCAAAACTAGTCGTTAGTGACGGTGGCTCCCATTTCATATCAAATATCTTTGGAAAACTTCTTCTTAAGAATGGAGTCCGACACCGTGTAGCAACACCTTATCACCCACAAACTAGTGGGCAAGTCGAAGTTTCGAATAGAGAGATCAAACAAATTCTAGAAAAGACGATCGGAATATCTAGAAAAGACTGGTCATCTAAACTAAATGAAGCTCTGTGGGCCTATAGGACAGCCTACAAGACCCTAATGGGACCACACCCTTTAAATTAGTCTATGGTAAATCATGCCATCTCCCTGTGGAACTAGAACACAAAGCTTATTGGGCAATTAAGACGCTAAATCTAAATTATACTTTCGCAGGCGAGAAGCAAATTTTAGACATTCACGAATTGGAAGAACTTCGACTAGACACCTATGAGAATGCCAAGATATATAAAGAACGAACCAAAAAATGGCACGATAAACGTATATCTAGGAAAGAGTGTAATGTCGGCGACATAGTGCTACTATTTAATTCAAGACTTAAGCTTTTTCCGGGAAAACTTAAATCTAGGTGGTCAGGCCCTTCGAAATTACAAAAGTTTTTAAAAGCGGTGCGATAGAAATCAAAGGTAGAAACAGTGAACCGTTTATGGTAAACGGGCAGCGATTAAAACATTATCATAATATTGACAATAGAGACTATTCAAATAGTCTAAGACTTATAGAGATGGCCGCTCAACCCCAAAACTAATATATCGCAACGTTACTGTCGAACTTACAACATTAACAAAGTGCTTAGTGGGAGACAACCCGCCTCTTTTAATTTGTTATTTATTTGTTTTTAAGCGTTTCCCTTCTTTGACTATTACTTTTATTTTGCTTCCTTTCCTTGATTATATGCAGTAATGTACTTGTTGTTTCTCGTTACTAACTTAGAAATATTGGATACTGATTAACAGGCGAATTTATAACTAGTTAGTAACTAAATTTCATCATGCAACCAGTAGATACAGTTCAGAGGCAGAGTTCAGAGAAGGCGTATGATTATTTAGCTCAGAAGGATATGGCTTTATCCATATATTATGATGGACCTACCATGGATAGGTTAGGTATCCGAGATAGCATCTCGTTTATGTTTAACCAGTTAGGTTGGGAGAATGCTGCTATTAAGAGAAGGTTTGTCACATACCGTGAGCTTACCCTAGAAGTCCTTATCTCCCTAGTTTACAACCCCGAGTGTAACACCCCTTTTTATACCCCAAAATACTTAACATACAATCAGAGTGAATAAGCATGCATATAAACAAAAGGGCATCACATCGACGTTTTCAAAACTAAAAGCTTTCAAAAACCAACATCATTCATCATCAATATACAATACACTTGGTCATTTAAAATAACACATTTCAAATATCATGAATATACAAGAATATACGTCGCATCGGAAATAATGAATACTCATGTATTTCATAAAACGATGCATGTCCCATACCATGATCATCTCTTAATAACTCAAGATAAAATAAAATCATATCCAGACTATTTGGCATTATGCCCTCTCAAAACAGCAAATTGCCATTAAACGTGTTCACAAGTAATAACATAATACATATCCAAATAAGAGATGAGTTCAATACTACTAATCTACCCAGTGTTACATGACCAGAGCATTGACTCACTACCTAGTCTCTAAGCTAAAACACGAAAACTCTCCGGCTAAATCTCGAGTGAGCTACCGTCTGCTTACTTCAGCAATACTACTCTTGAGTATCTGCACGATGCCCGTGTAAGGCAACATTCAAACAGAAGGGTGAGAATTCGAATCATTATAAAGAAGTATAATAAAGCACAATGATTAAATCAACAATTAAAGGAATTCATCACACCTTGTATAGCCATGTAAATAATACTAACCAATACTTATTTCACATGTTTCAAGCATACATCAAAACTCAAGGAGTATAACATTAAAATCCAATGCTATATTCTTAAATATACCCATAACCATAATTATCACATAATCACATATTTTACCAAGTTATGTATCCAAACATCACCAAATTCAATTACCATATCTCATACACACATAACAATCACATCAATGCATATATTCAATTATCACATAACTCTAATGTGACTCAATGCAAGACATGTGACTCTATGCATGTGGTACCGAAATGTGAACCCAACGTTTCACCGCTTTCCGATTCAATATCTAGAATCCAAGCCACACTTCCGATCCGGACAAGATCAAAGCCACTACGTCTATTTCCAATTAAGGATCAACGTCTGCTACGCCTATTTCCATTCAAGGATCAACGTCTATTACCATGTGAACCCACAGTTTCACCGCTTTCTGATTCAATATCTAGAATCCAAGCCACGCTTCTGATCCGGACAAGATCAAAGCCACTACGTCTATTTCCAATTAAGGATCAATGTCTGTTACGCCTATTTCCATTCAAGGATCAACGTCTATTACCATGTGAACCCACAGTTTCACCGCTTCCACCATAAAGCCCGACCATGCATGAAATGAATGTACAATACCAACAATATATGCAATTAAGATCATCTCTACCATCTTAACATTCCACATATAACCATAATTCAACTCTATGAATTATCCACCAATGGTACGTATACACATTCATAACAAATATACTATTCATAAATATAGGCTAATTATCAAATACGCACACTTAGATTTTATTTCAAATGGTTACAACATTTAAAAGTTCTCAATTTTCCCTTTTTCAACAGTGGTAACCGGTTAACGCATTTTGGGTAACCGGTTACTCAGTTTAACAGAATTCAATTCTTGGGCAGATTTTCAGCAAGTAACCCGTTAACGCATTTTACGTAACCCGTTACTCAATTTAACAAAATTCAATTCCTGGGCAGATTTTCAGCAAGTAACCCGTTAATGCATTTTGGGTAACCCGTTACTCAGTTTACAGAATTCAATTCCTGGGCAGATTTTCAGCAAGTAACTCGTTAACGCATTTTGGGTACCCGTTACTCAGTTTACAGAATTCAATTCCTGGGCATTTTTCAGTAAGTAACCCGTTAATGCATTTTGGGTAACCCGTTTACTCAGTTTACAGAATTCAATTCCTGGGCAGATTTTCAGCAAGTAACCCGTTAACGCATTTTGGGTAACCCGTTAACACGCTTAAAACTGAAATTTTTCTTAACTTACCATTACTGTAATGAAATTTAATAAACTAAATGGCTTCTCATTCTATCCCTCATTTCACCCATATATCCATTCCAAACGAAATAAATCCACAAATCAACGATTACTCATCAAAAACTAACAATTCCAAAACCATAAAAATTAGGGATTTTAACCTAAATATATTTCTACCCATTGACCCAATTATACTAACCCATAATAATAAGGATTCTCCCCCTTGCCTCTTCTTCAATTTTCTGGAAACCCTAGCTCCTCCCTTGTTCTTCTCCTCTTCTCCTTACCTTTTCCTCTTTTCTTTCTCTGTTGCGTTGAAATGACCAAATGAGTGTTACTTCTCACTCTCCTCACCTCTTACTATTCTAGTATTATATTTGGGCTTAAGGAATGATACCTCTAATTTAATTATTAGGCCCAATAAGACATAGTATTATAATATCTCTATTTAGTTCAAATAAATTAAACCAACACAATATACACACCAAGTTAATTAATATAATCAATTATATACTACCTAACAATCAATAATTATTACACTCAATAAACTCCAAATAAATAAAATAAATATATAATATATAGAAATAAATACTAAAATTGGGTTGTTACACCGAGCATGGTTACGGACTCAACAAAGGGTTGATTTCCTTTAGGCTGTTTAGTATGGATTTCACTTATAACCGTAGAGACCTTGCTGACTAGGATTTCCTAGTTGCCCATTTGTATTCACTACTCGCCAGGAGGAATTAATCGATGACATCGACCTAGATTACTTTTGAGGTAGTTTAACTGGAGACTACCACCCTGACCCACACGAGATGCACTCCAAATGATACACAACCCTGCTATCCGCTACTTCCACAAAATACTAGCCCACATCCTATTTGGAAAAGAAGAGAACACACCTTAGTGTCACGGGTGAACTTTTCATCTTACTATGTGTTGACCAAGGTCGACATGTCAATGATGTGACATTTATGATGGAAAGATTCGTTCACCTTGCAAAGAACAATCGCGCCCCAATCATGATAGGCGGCCTAGTAACCATGATAGCTGATGCCATTGGACTTAGACACCCACTTAACGAGCATACACCTTTTGGACACATCCGACCCATGGATATTGACTTTTTCTTCAACCGAAGAATCATAGGAAACCTTGGGCCAGATACTTTTGACTACCTAATTAATAATGAAGTTGTCCAGCTATTTACCTTACCAACCATGAGAGAACAAGTGTTCCTAACCGAAATAACTGGCTATATGATTTAGATGAACACCACATTTCTCCACCATCACCTCCTGAGACAACCGCCTATTTATGAGTATTTAGATGACCCTATCTCTGCTGATGAATCTGACCCTGAAACCCCTCCAAACTACTATAACCTGGATGAACAGGAAATTCTATCCTATGCCGAAAATCTGACCATAATCCTTACCCATTTGGATTGTTTCCACACTGATATTACTAATGTGAAAGATGAAATAAAAAGCATGCACCTTGATATCTTAGGTTAATGGATGTCGCCGTTGACAGTTTGATCACTTGAACCAGACTGTAGCTGCTTTAGGATAGATCCATGGCTGATTACATCGACCACTGAATTCTCCTACTCACATTAAAGCAATGAGGACACTAATATGTTTTAGTGTGGAGGGGTCACTTTATTGTTATTATTTTTCTAATGCTTAATATCACATTTACTTTCGCCTTTACATTTAATTTAAATGACATTGTTATTTCTTTTGCTTATATGATCAATTTAATTTACCTCCGTCAGTTTAATTTTATTATTTTTTACTGCTGTTAATTCCATACTGCTCCTATTTTATTTTATATTGCTGCTGCTTCAATTATCTTATTACTGTGTTGCTACTGTTGTTACTGGTGTTTCTATATTGTTACCGTCCTTACACTCATAACATGCAAACAGTTAGAAATTAAGCATGCAGTATTTTTTTATATATTTTTTTTACCTTTTGCAAAAATTGTGACTGTTGCATGTGACGAGCGTCAAATGCAGTATTACGGCCGTCACAGAGGTATTACGCCGTCACAGAAACGCCATGTCCCCTCACATATGAATATATAAGACCGTTACATATGACCGTTGCATGTGACCCTTACGCAAGACCGTTACGTGTGACGACCGTACAAGCCTTGTAACGCTCGTCACAGATCCAGAAGGCGTGGTTCTGTTTCCCTATAAAAACAGCGCACTTCTCTTCTTCTTCCTCATCTAATCCTTCTGTTTTCCTT